>NW_027279955.1:0-120000 GCF_046629955.1 Centroberyx affinis
ATGTCACCACTACAATCCAAACGTCAAGCTAGGAACCTGACTTACCCATCCGGATCTGGACGCTGGCTGTAGCAACATTTGTGCCATAGTTAAAGTCATCTTCAATAGAAGACCTGGGGTATTTTTCACTACTCATCGTATTAAATAAATGTAGATTAGAATAACGACTGGTATTTTCGTCTGTTTCACAGCTGTTTCCGTGTTCGTCAATCGTCACGTGAGTAGATTACAGCATTATGTCCAGTCAGTCCGAACTGCGGACGTTCACCCACTCACGCTATTCAACGTTTCCACAACCTACGATTGTTTGAGTATTGGAGATTTTTTATTAAGTATTTGGGGAAAAGACACACAAATGAAATGCCACTAATTTACACCAAGACACAAAGTGCATTTTACTACTAAGGTAATTCGGCAAAACACCACACGATGTCGACAAAAGACCTGTCTTTCAATCAGCTAAACGCAGCAGGTGAGCTTCATTGAAATCGGCTTTATATTCATAGTATGTTTCAGCTTTCAAAGTCTGCCAATCACCTCTTTATGTGTGTTTTTAGAGCAACATAAGGCAACATTAGGCAACTAACAGAGATTCACAGAGGACAAATAGATGGTACTAGAATTAGACTAAAGGAGCCTCCATTACAAAACCTGTGAAGGGGAAGAGTGTGGAAAATCAGTTTAGGAAGCCTTCAACCCACAACCCACTAAATCACATAGGACAGAAAATGACTGCTGAATTGCTCTCTATGGGTTGAAACTTTCAAGAATGTTGCACTGGTGGCCATGTCAAAGCAGGTGTTTTCCATCAGCTCTCAAAGGCAAAATACCTGCTTTGACATCAATGATTGTGTGACCAGAAGTGCAACATTCTTTCAACCCATTGCCATCTGCCATGCCATGCCATGGCTGAGCCTTGATGCCAGATGATGTCACCACCTGTTGTAATAATATATGACAACACCTAGGACCAAAGATCAGCCAATTGCATATTGCAATTTCAGTAGCATGCTTTTTGCTTTACGCAGATTTGGGGTTCTGTAATGGTATGGCACCATCTACTGGGTGTCAATAGGTCTGACAACTGTTCTGCATGGTGGTATAACAACGAAGGAATATGAATCCATTTTACAGGACCAGGAGCACCCTAGGGCAGTGGTTGTCAACGTGGGGTCCGGGGACTACCAGTGGTCCTTTAGGGGGTTCCCCAGCAAAATTATGAATTGTTAAACTTCACCATTATTTAATTTACAAGACGTTAATGCAATTAGGATATGCTGAAGAATGACTATTTTGATCATAGTTTCACTCTTATCTCTCTACCTAAAATACAAATAGTCATGGAATTCTGGACAAAATCATATCTAACAATAAAAATATTCTCAGATTTGGGTCAGAGAGACAAAATCTCATCAAATGAGAGTCTGTGGCTCTAATGCGTATTAAATTAGGGGTCCTCGATATGAAAAAGGTTGAGAATCACTGCCCTAGGGTGCAAACGCTGTCCCCTCATGATGTCCCCATATTCCAAAATGATAATGCCCTCATACATACTGCTAGTTTCATGAAGTCACACTCCTTCCATGGCCTCCCCAGTCAGCAGATCTAAACATCATTAAACCTTTATGGGAGGTAGTTTTCCACCTCTTTTATTCCTCAAAGCATTAGAGGCTTTCTTTCTTGAAGAAAGCTTCAATATCCCACCACATACAGTTCAGGATGCAGTATGACAGCCAGACAATGAGGACTTTATCTCCATATATTGTGTGTTCCTCTTATTTTATCCACTCCCTGTGTGTATATATTGTATATTGTAGTACAGTAGTACGCAAATTGATCAACTCTTATACTTCACCATTATTTAATTCACTACAAGTTAACACAATTAGAGATAGAAGAATGACTGTTTTGATCATAGTTTCTCTGTTATCTCTCTACCTACAATTCAGATAGTCATGGAATTCTGGACAAAATCATATCTAAAAATAAAAATATTCTGGCCCCAATGTGTACTAAATTAGGGTCCTTGATATGAAAATGGTTGAGAATCACTGTTGTAGTAGACTAATTGTCACTATGTCCAAATGGATGAGGAGGACTTGTTCCAGCTTGTACTTCTCTCAGCCACTAAGGTTGTCTCTCTACAAGAAAAAGTCATATTAACGGCATCAACATTCTTATGGATGTCCAAATTTGATCTTATGTAGTTAATATCTTGTCTGTCTTGCAGTCATCAGGTATTACTCCATGTTGTTGCCAAAGTTGGTTTGGTTTAGTTTGGTTTGGATGTTTTTCTGGAGCTGGTGACTATGGTTTTTCAGGGAGTTTCCATAAACCTTCCCCCCACCATAACAAACCAAACCTGTCCAGTCATATTTTACCTGGTAACAGGGTAATGGACGTTTCTGATTGGCTGTTGTGATGAACATCCTACTGTAGGGGCGGTCCTACAGCTTTGTATAATGCTGCTCTGCAATACTTTCACTTTACTTTAGTCTTTCAGACAGAGCAGACGCACCAATTTCTCTGTGTCATCTGATATTCTCAAACAGCAAACAAGGACTTCGATTAGAGATGAACGCTGTGTTGTGTTTCGCGGCCCTGGCAGCCGTCTTCTGTGCTGTGGAATCCAAAACATGTAAGTAACATTGATCAAAAAGCTGTTCAATTTGTTTGACCTGTATCTGCTGTAACTGAATTTTATTTATTTATTTATTTATTTTTGATCATTTAGAATTCAATCGAAGAAACCAGCTTTCTCTCTGGTAAACAATACACATAGATGCTACAGATAAACTACTTTGTGTATCATTTTACCACAGATGAGTTCAATTTCCTTGATGCATATAGAAGACAAGGCAGGGACTTTTGAGGTGTAAAACTGTAATAGGCTGGGTGTTAACCTGGTGAGAGGGCGTCAGAAAGTAATGCAACAGTTAAAATATTTAGGTTTTTGAATCTATTGTCCTTTCTGTTTTTATACGGTGGAATTCCCCTCCAAAATCTAGTTTCGATTTCCAGTAAAAGCTGCTCTGCTCTGGCAGTGCCCTCCACTGGCCACCTCCATATAAGACACATACAGATACTGATGACCTTTTTTCACAGTACATCATGAAAATATCTTTTTGATTTTTTGGTTTGATATAATTTTTTTTTATAATTTTCCCCCTTCCTTTCAGCGCCACCCAAGGTCCAGGTGTACAGCCATCAGCCAGGAGTGTACGGGGAGAAAAACACCCTGATCTGCCACGTGACCAACTTCCACCCTCCCGACATCACCATCCGCCTGCTGAAGAACGGAGAGGAGTTGCCCGAGGCCGTTCAGACCGACCTGGCCTTCAAGCAGGACTGGCACTTCCACCTGACCAAGAACGCGGCCTTCACCCCCGAGAATGGAGACAAGTACAGCTGCAAGGTCACCCACGGGCAGACCTCCAATGAATATGCCTGGGGTGAGTTATGACCGTCCTGCACGGGTTTAAGATAATATGAAGTTAAAACCTTATTGATCCCTGTGGGGAAATTAGGTCCTTGCAGCAATAAGGTTCTATCTGACCTTTTTGTCAAAACTGAACCTATTCTATGAGTGCCTGTTGACATATGTGTGGTGTTATTTGTTTTGAAAATGATGATTTTTGAGTCTGTCATTTCTAAAACAAAAGGACCCGTCTCCATTTAACTCAATGGATGCTGAAAACTTTGAAGCTCAATAACTCAGAACTATCCTGAAGGCAGATAGAACCTTATAATTCTAAGCTCAATTCAGAAGGGGAAAATGATATAAGCATAGGATAAAATATAAAGTAAGCAATAAACAGTAGAAACAATAAGAATAATACAAATAATACAACAATTAAGAAAACAAGCACAAACTAAAATAGAAATAAGTGAGGGTTTATGTAAATAGCGTATGCTGCCAACAGTTTCAACACTTAGTAAATATGAATCAAAATGTGAAATAGTGTAACCTTTATGAAAGTAAAATGTCATTACTATGTACAAAATATAAGTATAACAATGTGTGAAAACCCACGAAGCAGATATGTTAATTTAAAGTCAAATACACAAACGCAAAAGTGCGTCATATTCACATTAACAAATCTATAGAAGGCCAGATATATACAGAAAGTGTCTCGATGTGTCGACTAGCATTACAACAAACAAACAAAAAAGTATACTGACTTTACAAATGCAGATGACGCAGAATAATCCAGACATGTTGCCACAAATAGGCTTCTGCTGTGCCTCATTTGCATTGCTCTGTCTCGTTTTACAGACCCAAACATGTAACTGTCAGCAGAGCGGCCGCCTGGTGAGTTCACCCGTTCACTTTATCGCTCTCAGTGCCAATATTCAAGACAAAAAGCTCAAAGTCTGTCCGCGTTTATATAATGCGGTATGATAATAATGATGTCATTCTCTCTTTCCAGGGTGTCATTGCGTCTTTTGATCTCAACTACTGCGGTGTCCAATCGACAAGACATCTTCAATGAATCCACAGCATCCCGATTTCACCCGCACTTTCTCTTTTTTTGACAGTATATCAGTTTAGGAGACGCTTCATTTTCCATTCCCTTTTTTATATGCCAGATTACCGGGATTGCAGACACCCAGTTTTGTTGTTTGTAAATTAACAATGTGCTGCTTAATGTTATTTCTCACTTAACCAAATTATGCTGTTTACTGATGAATATTTTATTATTTAGGTTAAATAGGGATTTTGGTTCTGTGTAGTTTGCAAACTGTTATTTTTTTCCTTTAATTGCCTTACACTGGGTTTTTAAATAAATAAGTAAATAAAAGTTGGAGTAAAAATTTAATTTTAATTGGCCAAATTTGACACTCGAGTGCTTAATAGTCTGATTCATAATGTGTGAACTGGGTGTTCTTTCTTTTGGAAGTGTGTTTTTCTCTGATTGAAGGTATTGATGTTTTCTACTGAATAAACGTCTCTTCAAAAATTGATTGCGGATGCTTTTCATTCTTTTAATACATACCTCTCTATACAATTTCATGAGATGAATATATCTTATATATATTATTATATTATGGAGTGAGAAATATTTGGTCCCATCTTATAATAATGACTCGCCTCATATTTATTTGTATTGTTGACTTGACTGAAAGCATGGGCAACACATTTCATATGAAATTTAATATGTGATTTTCATATAAGTATATACGTTTAGGCTAAAACCAACCCCTCTGGATGCACAGTGATTTTTTTTTTCTAAACAACAGCAAAACCCATACCCCATACCCTAAATATTAAAATATATATATATAAAAAAGTACATTAACATGAATGGTGACATATGGAATGAGGGCCTGTGTGTAGGCTACATGTTGGTGTACTGTTGTGCAAAATCAGAGCAAAAGAAGGCCATTACAGATCAAAATGTGTCTACAGGTAATGTTTGTAGTGTGTTAAATAGGATAGAAAAGTTATCTGAAACTTAATATTTTAAAGTATTAAAATGGACATTACACCTTAGCCACAGAGACAGAAGGATTAGGAGGTTCAGGAGATTTCCATGCCAACAAAATGCTGGGAAGTGGGAAAGTGTGAGGTGGCACAGTCTAATTTGGAAATAGAGTCTCTGAAATGTTCATGCCCATACGAGCCCGGCCAGAGAGAGAAGGTAGATTTATTTGAAAATAATAAAAAAAGATACATGCGAGACTGCATTCATAAAGTGCTCGTTAAAATACCCAATAAAGCCAACGGTTCGTTTCCATCGTGGTCCTCTAGGGCAGCGGTTCTCAACGTGGGGCCCGGGGACCACCTGGGGTCCTTGAGGGGGTCCCAGGGGGTCCCCAGGAAGTTGATTGAGTGTTAAACTTCACCACTACTTAATTTACAAGAAGTTAACACAATTAGAGAATGGCTGTTTGGATCATATTTTCACTGTTATCTCTCTACCTACAATACAGACAGTCATGGAATTCTGGACAAAATCATATCTAACAATAAAAATATTCAGGGTCAGAGAGACAAAATCTTATCAAATGGGGGTCCGTGGCCCTAATGTGGACTAAACTAGAGGTCCTTGATATGAAAAAGGTTGAGAATCACTGCTCTAGGGGAGGAAGGAAGAGGGGGACAAGGTGACAGATCGACAAGTCAGGTAAGATAAGGCGGGACAAAAAGACACTATCGCTGCCTGACGCCATCTTGGACGCCAGGTGTAGACTATCTTTGTTTTTGCAACAACACCTTGAAATAATCACCATACAGCCTGCTCATAATGTGAAGGTGGAGTCAATAGCGGAGGTTATAATACTTTGTTTTTACGAATAGGGGGCAACGAGGAAGCAGACACACATTTAAAATGGCGCCTAAATGTTTTATATTTCACTTTCATATTTTTATAACAGCATACGTCATCTTGTAGCCTATGTGTATGTTTTAAGCAACAACGAAAAGTAGGCTATTAGCCAAATTACAGTACTTTTTATTAGCCTATACAAGACATTTTAGATAGTTGTCTCTCTTATTTAAAAGCCGAACCGGGGACTAGGGTTGGAAATAGGCTAAATCTTTTATATTTCAACTGTGGAGTGTAGGCCTATGTTAATTTCACTGTCCCTATCAAATAAACTACAAAAATAAATAAATGATAATGATCATTATCATAATCATAATCATTGATACACCGGATTATATGAAGTAATAGCAGAACTAAACTGGTGAAGAGCTCTAATAATGAAACTGCGCAACGAGCACCAACATGTCCGAGCAAATCCTCCCTAGCAACAATTCCTGCTGATTTTTCTATTGGTGGGATTCGAGGGGAGGCGTGGCCTCACAGTGTGTTAGCACTATCATACTTTCGTTTTCCAGAGGAAGGCAGTTTTGTCGTCTCTCGTGCCCTTTTGAGAACTTTTATCATATTTCCGTCTATTTCGAGGTCGATTGAAGGCGAAATAATGAAGATGTTTCTCTTATCCGTTCTCTTCTGCGTCCTGGGGACTCTAATGGCCAAAGATTGTAAGTAGCCTACTGTACTTCTACTTGACAACAGAAAGGCCGCTGGCGGATCACACTGTAGTGTAGGCCCGTACGGAAGTCGAGCTGAGAAGATTTTGTCATAAGGAACTGAATCTTAGAAGATTTGTTGTTAAATTATTTGGTACAGAATCATTTAAGTGTCTATCGTTATATTCACCCTGAGTGATTTATATATTTCCTATTGTGGAAATATGTGAAATATGTAAAGAGTTAGCCCAGTGATTCTCAACCTTTTTCATATCAAGGACCCCTAATTTAGTACACATTAGGGCCACAGTCCCCCATTTGATGAGATTTTGTCTCTCTGACCCAAATCTTAGCATATTTTTATTGTTAGATATGATTTTGTCCAGAATTCCATGACTATCTGTATTGTAGGTAGAGAGATAACAGAGAAACTATGATCAAAACAGTCATTCTTCTACATGCTCTAATTGTGTTAACTTATTGTAAATGAAACAATGCTGAAGTTTAACAATTCATCCATTTGCTGGGGACCCCCCTGAAACCCCCTCAAGGACCCCTGGTGGTTCGCGGACCCCACGTTGAGAAGGGAACCCCTAAGGTTCCCTGGATCCCACTTTGGGTTCCATTGCCCAGAAATAGTACAATCGTTTTTTCATTAATTTCAGCTAATAGCACCATGACCAGTCTGGTTAATAATGTTGAAGCATAGGATATTATGTGGAAAAGTAATAAGTAATAATGATAAAAAATAATTCCTATACAGCCTGATCATAATGTTGTTGTTTTTTATTATTTAACAAAAACATGACATAAATCACCAGAAGACAAACAAACAATAAACACAAATAAAACTTAACACACTAAGTCACACTAAAACAAACCAAAATAATAAACACAAACACATACCATATATCATCACAACATATAGCCTATCAGTAGGCCTAACAAACTAAATAAGTAACAAAACATTAGAGGACAAATTCTACACTTAATGTTTTTTTTGTTTTTTTTTTAGCTAAATACAAACTTCTTACCAGCCTCCATAATGGTCATAATGTTAAGTATCAAAGGTTAACTCAATCTTGTTTTTCTGTTTCCTGCAAAGCTCCGCCCAAGGTCCAGGTCTACAGCCGCAACCCAGGAGACTTCAAGAAGGCAAACACCCTGATCTGCCATGTCAGCAACTTCCACCCTCCAGACATCACCATCGAGCTCCTGAAGAACGGAAGGGAAATCCCCAACGCCAATCAGACCGACCTGGCCTTCGAGGAGAACTGGCACTTCCACCTGACCAAGACCGTGGCCTTCACCCCTCAGAGCGGTGAGGAGTTCACCTGCAAGGTCACCCACATGGGAAAGCCCATGTCTTATGTGTGGGGTAAGTCTCTCTCGCTCATTCTCTCTCTCTCTCTCCTTTACACACCCACACACTCACTCTAGCTCCATTACATTTCCGCCTACTTCTAAGATGGGAAGTCGTAAATATAGCATTCATGTCCGAGCCCAATATTTCATTTCATTAGTTTTGAAAGCATCTTCGCTTTATGGATATCTTTGACATATGCCTTTTATACCCATAGATTTTGCACAGTAAAATGAGTCCAAAATCTCAATTTTGCATTCATCTGCAGGGTAAAGAGTTTAGAATACTGCACTCATTTTTCTCTTCTTTCTTTTTCAACATTCATTTTGTAAATTGTTAACTTCTGCGGTGTTGGAGAACAACATGCATTCTGAATATTGCACAATTTCTTCTGTTTCTCAGTTTTCAATTTGAATAAACCGATAAGTGTTATGTGGGCCAATGTACATCTACATACCCCTTTTCAACATACATTTTCTAGATTGTTGTTGAAATTTTTATCAACATGCATGCCTTTGCCCCCTGCAGAGCCAGATATGTAATTCTTCGGAGTGCCTTGCTGCAGGTGTGTATAATTTATTCATTTTGAATGTCATTTTAGTTTAGTAAACACATATTTTTCTAACTAAGTGATTGTACAGGTGATAAAAAAAAACAACAACAACAACATTCTGTTTTTCCTTGCTTTGATAACCCCAGGTCCTGTCTCAGGAAAATATAATTTAAGTCCGCCATCTATAGCGATGGTGTCTTTGGGTCACTTGCAATGCCAGCAAGTGGCAGGAAAGGTTGAAGATGGTGAAGATTGAAAATGGTTGAAGATTTGATTCAGGCAATTGTACTTTTGGTGATGGATTTTTGTATCAAAGATTCAAAATGGTGGTGTACTCACCCGTTTTCCATTGAGTATTGGAAACCTAAATGTGTGTTTGCATTCCATTGTGTTGCTCATACTTAATCTTTAAAGGCTAAATAGACTTCATGCACTTGTAAAGACGAAATAGGCTTCATGCAGTTGAACTGTCCAGTGTGGAATGTAGAATGTGGTTTGTTAATCTTTCATTTTAAATGTAAAATTAAAATCACATCCTTATGAATTGTACTTTTAGAATCTTGTGCTCATTTGTCTTTTAAATTCAGATCTAGAAAGCATTTCCTCTTGTTTACCTGCAATGCCAGTGTTGTTCCAGAAGATGGCACTAGCAGATAGCAGAACTGTTAGATGTTATGCATGGCTTTGTAATAGAATTCTTTTTCACAGCACTTAAAAGTCGAATTGATTTGAAAGTAAATGTTTTTCACAATGTTTGTCATGTCTCGAAGATACTACTCCTATCAGGATTAAAGTACTCCACCACAGGATGTACATGTGTTTGTGTTTTGTATTTATTGTACACTGTCTCGTAGCACCTTTGTCCTGTTGGACCAGAACTTAGCTCTATAGCACTTACTCTCGTTGTTCTCTCCTATCTAGAAACTTGCTTGTGTTGTATGCAAATCTCATGTGTAAGTCGCTTTGGATAAAAGCGTCTGCCAAATGTGAAATTGTAATTGTAATTGTAATTGTATTGGGGTTTACATTGCCACGTAAGGCTCCTCATCCTCTTCCTCAGAAGCAAACTGGGCAACCGCTAACTTTCTTGTCAGTTTTTATTTTCGACAATGTCGTCCCAGTTGTTACTTCAGGATCTTGCAAGTTGTTAAACTTTGTGTTTCAAGAAAGTGAAAAAAACATGAAAGACATTATCTTTTTTACCTACACCAAGGTCAGATAAGATGTTTTTCTCATGCCAGTCAGATAAGAGTTTTTCTCATGCTCACCAACCAAACCACTGAAGATAACACACTAAAACAGAGGTGTCAAGTCTTCACCATGTAAACAACCTTGTAGACTTCTTGTAGTGTTCACCACCCATAGCAATCTTGACCACATATCATGCAGCAAGAAGCAGCTGGTTGAAGACCAGATCTGATGCAATGCCTTCCTCCTTGAGGTTATACAAAACAGACAGATGTGAAGAAGGCACTTAGAAGTTTGATTTTGATGTTGAAATCCTCTTCGAACATCTCAGATACAGAAACCTCCATGACCAACTACACTGTTTGTCGTATAAGCACTGATCTCCATGACACCTGGGGTCTCTAGCATGCCAAGACCAGATTTCAAAATAAGATTGATCAAACATGTTTTGAAGAAGTCATGCTCTGAATTCCCTCTTTCCACCACACTCTCCCAGTCCCAGATTGCCAAATTTAAGAATTTCACAGATGATGCTTCATAGACTTAATAGAATTTTTTTTTGCCGAAATTGGCAAAGATTTTTGCCAGTTTGTCATCATGGAGGCTTGTACCATATTGGAGCCGAAATTGTTGCGAAATTGATCTCATGTGATCTTTGTCATGATCCGCCCCTCTGTGTGTTCTGCCCCTGTTCCTGGTCCTGCTCTATCTCTCCCTTCACTCCCCAGTCCTGCCATCCTCCTGCCAGCCTCCAGATGTCCTCGGACTTCCCCCTCTTTACCTTTCCCTCCTCCTGTACCACCACACCTGTCTGTCATCAGCTCGTTGCCTTGTGTCCTTGTTCCGCCTTCTCCTGCCTGTCATCAACCTATCACCTCCCGGACTCTCCCCTGCCAGCCAGCTGTCCCTCATGTGTAATCAGTCTGTGTGTATATCTTGTCTTGGTTCTTTGTAGTCTTTGTCAGTTCGTCTGTTTTGTTACCTGCTCTGTTCCTGTGGAGATCTTCTTGCCTTGTTACCGGCCAGGTTGGGTTTTTTGTCTTCCTTTGTTTGCCGGCCTGTTGCGTTTTTTGCTTTTTTTTGGATTTCTTGATTTGTGCTCTGCCTTAGTTCTTTATTAAAGCTTCCAGCTTCAGAAAAGCTCTCTGCCTCTGCCTGTCTGCATTTGGGTCCTAGCCTCTGCCTCCTTGACAATCTTTCCATGACAGTTATAAAGACTAGGAATTAAATGACGAGTTTATGCATAATTCCCACACCACTCGACATTTTGACATGAACTCAAGTCAACACAGATGCAGAAATTGTGTGGATTGAAAAGAAAATGCCTCTAATACTGATTTGGACCTTTCTCATAATTCTTCACGGAAAGCAGAGCCTGGTTTGAACAAAGGGGGGAAGAAAACATCACTACATGCAAATCGGTGCTCAACATTTTCATTTTTTGCATTACTCATTGGCATTGCTGTACATGAGAATGCTTTTCTCCCCAGAAGACGTAGGCGTCTGCTAAACTTTCACTTTTAATTTGTTATTATGAAACCAAGTCAATATTGACAGCATCATAGCGGCTTTAAGATACACAACAAGGTCACGTAGGCCTAGGTAATGAATAGTGGTGGAAAGTAACTAAGTACATTTACTCAAGTACTGTACTTAAGTACAATTTTGAGATACTTGTACTTTACTTGAGTATTTCCATTTGATGCTACTTTATACTTCCACTCCACTACATTTCAGAGGGAAATATTGTACTTTCTACTCCACTACATTTATTTGACAGCTTTAGTTACTTTTCAGATGGAGATTTGACACAATGGATAATATAACAAGCTTTTAAAATACAACACATTGTTAAAGATTAAACCAGTGGTTTCCAACCTTTTTGGCTTTTGACGTCTTACAAAAAGCAGTGTGTAGTCGGGTCACATTTCAGATGTCTATGAGTTGTTAACAGCTCCACCAAATAGTGATTTTTCCCTCTAAACCTCACATGGTTTCATTTCAATAAATGTTCAAATGATGAAATATTTCAGCAAAAATCAAAGATTCAAGAAAAAGTCCAAAAACTGAAAACAGATTTGTGTATCAGAACTTTGTTTTTTCTTCTTTCCTCTCCCATTAATCATCTCACGACCCCTCAGATTTATCTGGTGACCCTTTGGAGGGGCCCGACCCCTAGGTTGGGAACCACTGGACTAAACTAGCTAACTGTATATAAAGTAGTTCAAACTAGCTCCACCTCCAGCAGCTACAACAGTAACATGCTGCTTACACACTGATGCTTCAGTATTAATAATCTAATGATGTCATATATAATAAAATATCAGTCAGAGGGACCAAACCACTACTTTTACTTTAATACTTTAACTACATTTTGCTGCTAATACTTATGTACTTTTACTCAAGTAGGATTTTTCAAGCAGGACTTTTACTTGTAATGGAGTATTTTTACATTACTGTATTGGTACTTTTACTTAAGTAAAGGATCAGAGTACTTCTTCCACCACTGGTAATGAACGAACCTTCGTATAATCACACAGTACACGCTGTTCTCTCATGTAGAGGAGTCACGCCAACTCCCAAATCTCCAGCAGGGGTTGTAGCCAATTCAGTGGTCTGTCCACGGACCATGGTCGCTAACACGGACTACTGGTTACTACCACTAGGGGCGCTGAAACTAGTGGTCGGTTGTGGTCCGGACCAGTCAGTGAGTGGTCTGTGGAGTGGTCTTTGTAATCCACCTTCTCCTGTCTCTCTCCTCCTTTGGCCGTGTTTGCAATACTTTTGTTAGCCGAATAGATAGCTAGATAGATAGATAGATAGATAGAAAACTTTACTGATCCCAGAAGGGAAATTGAGTCGTCATAGCAGCCAAGACACACAGATGACAAAATACATTAAAACACAACAGATAAGAACACAAGAGGCTATGATGGCTAAAAAGCAAGTGACTAAATGAATAAATAAAGATATAAATACTTGACAAGTTAAAAATAATAAAAGTTAGTCCACAGACAGTTTAATGTCACCAGGCCTTTTTTTATCAGTTTATTCAGTCTGTTGGCGTCCTTTGCTTTGATGCCACCGCCCCAGCACACCACAGCAGAGAAGATGGTGCTCGCAAACCACAGACTGGTAAAACACGTGGAGCATCTTATTGCAGACATTGAAGGACCTTCCTGCAGATCAGTGGTTCTCAACGTGGGGTCCGGGGACCACCGGGGGTCCTTGAGGGGGTTCCAGGGGGTCCCCAGCAAATTGATGAATTGTTAAACTTCAGCATTATTTAATTCACAAGAAATTAACACAATTAGAGAATGTAGAAGAATGACTGTTTTGATCATAGTTTCTCTGTTATCTCTCTACCTACAATACAGACAGTCACGGAATTCTGGATAAAATCATATCCAACAATAAAAAATATTCTCAGGTTTGGGTCCGAGAGACAAAATCTCACCATTCCAACTTGCCCTCCAAATCAACGCCCGGGTACTTGTAGGAGTTAATCTCCACATCACTCCCATTGATGCAGACCGGAGCAGGTGGGGGGCTTTCTTCCTTCTAAAATCCACCACCATCTCCTTAGTCTTGGCCACATTCAGCTGCAGGTGGTTTTCCCCCACGCCAGATGTACTGGAAATCTGATGTGTAGAGGGTAAACAGGAAAGGAGATAACACAGTCCCCAGGGGGGCCCCGATGTTGCTCACCAGGCACACACACACACACACAGCTCTGTAACCTCACACGCTGTGGTCTGCCCGCCAGGTAATGCTTTGAGTCAAACCTGTTGGAAAAATTGGTTTCGCTCTAGATTCCCCTCAGCTGCACCCCCCCCCACCTTTTTTCTTGAAGCCGGTGACCTCTCTCATCCCACTCCAAACATCCCTCACCTTCAGCTTCCTCCTGTAGGAGTCCCTGCTCTACTTTAGCCTCAGTTTCAGTTCTCTCTGTACACGTTTTAGCTCCGCCCTGTCCCCTGTCCTAAAGCAGTGGTTCTCAACGTGGGGTTCAGGGACCACCGGGGGTCCTTGAGGGGGTTCCAGGGGGTCCCCAGCAAATTGATGAATTGTTAAACTTCACCATTATATCATTTACAAGAAGTTAACACAATTCGAGAATGTAGAAGAATGACTGTTTTGATCATAGTTTCACTGTTATCACTCTACCTGCAATACAGTTAGTCATGGAATTCTGGAGAAAATCATATCTAAAAATAAATATATTCTCAGATTTGGGTCCGAGAGAAAAAAATCTAATCAAATGGGGGTCCGTGGCCCTAATGTGGACTAAACTAGGGGTCCTTGATATGAAAAAGGTTGAGAATCACTGTCCTAAAGGCCCTCTTCTTTTCATTAAGCAGGGCCTTCAGGTCGCTGGTAACCCAGGGCTTATTGTTGGGGAAGCAGAATGTCGGAAATCATAATCCTTTGATCTATTAAGTATATTCTATTATCGATTATGCCTATATTCTCATTGTTGCACTGTATTTTGCAGTTTGTGTGGTTATACCTAGATAGTAGCCTAATCTATCTATCTATCTATCTATCTATCTATCTATCTATCTATCTATCTATCTATGCATAGGATATGTGAGTAGCTATTTTATTTATTTCATATTTATTTCTAAATATGAGGTGAACCAGTGCAAGGTGTGATCCTTGTGGTCCAGACCAGTTGTTCGGTGGTCCGTGGAGTGGTCCTTGTGGTCCGTGGTGTGATCCTTGTGGTCCGGACCAGTTGTTCAGTGGTCCGTGGAGCGGTCCTTGGTGTGATCCTTGTAGTCCGGACCAGTTGTTCAGTGGTCCGTGGAGTGTGAGTGCAGGTGAGTCACTTTCATTTCGTGTGGTTTCGTGTGGTATTTTGAAGACAGTCTTAATAATAGCTAAATAGGCTACTGGCCGGTGACAGTGTGGGCTAATGAGGGACCACTTGTTACTACGACGGGCTGTCGTTGGGGTTGCGCAATACATGTAACGCTGTTTATGATAGTGTAGTGGAAATTATGCAGAAAAATACCACCGCACACTCTTAACTCTTATGCATATGTACTCGTATTCAATAAAGATTTGCTACAACCCCCTCTCCAAATCTGTCAATTTAATACTTCTTTGCTCTTTGGTCAACGTAAACACCTCGCAGAATATGTCATAGCCTATAATCTTTTACATGTTTAATCAATAGACTGTAAATCTCCAGTTCGGCATACATATATCCCACCAAGCAGCACTTATTTCTGTAAATAAAATTGCCTACTGGTTCGCCTCCAATCACCCTCCACCAAAATACACTCTGGGCGCGCGAGCGTGAAGGTAGTTGAAATTTTATTTGAAGAAAAGTGCTACTTGCCGAATTTCGTGCTCTAACAGGTGTGTACGTCTGCTGATTAGCAAAGCAACATTAAATGTCCATATCTTTAATGGAGTTAGGCGACGTGTTTAACGTTCTGTGCATACAATTCATGTCTGAAGGCTAAAAAGAAAGAAGACCGAAGAGGATATATATGGAGAGGTAAACGCAGGATGTTTGGGTGATTGTGGTCATCACAGTCACTGACTAACCTACTGACTGTTCCATTGTGGCTTTAGTCGTCATGCATGTGCAAGCGCGGGGGGAGTTTCCAGAGTTGAGCAACACAGTAGTAGCCTAACGTACGGGCTGTAGTAAGGCTCGCAGCTGCTTTGTTGATGAACAGTGCCGTTATGGACTCCTCTACGTTCCTCTACGATGTCCCTCCGTTTATCATTGAAAAGTTTTGTAAAATCATGGATAGCGGGGATGACAGGTTCGGCTGGCGTGGACTGGGTGAGTTAAAAAACAGCTTCGGTCACGGTTACTGACTTTGGTCGAGTCGAGTTTCATAGAGATAGCCTATCCGTCGATGCCAACCACATCCGTGGGTAGTCTGTAGATAAGAATCTATATTCTGCTTTTAACTACACTTTGAAAAGGACTAAACATAGCATTAATGATAATAGACTAGATTTTTTCAACACAGCATATACATTATACTATATTTGAGTTACTTTTCAACACATGATAATGACAACACAGGCGCACACACAAAATACAGTGTAGGGCGTAATTTTATGCACTGAATGTACAACATATTAGGGACACTTACTCTTTTCCTGAAGTACACTGATGAGCTGAATCCAGGTAAAAGCCGTTATGCTTTATGGATTATACTCCAAATCTACTCCAAGCACAAAGGATGTAAACTGAAGCAGATGATAGAGGAGATAGAGGAGGATTTCCAGTATTGCAGACGATTGAGATGTGGATTGTGCAAAAGGGCCTCCAGCTCAATATCAGGAAGATGTCCCTAATATTTTGTACAGTCAGTGTCTAATCCTACTGTATTTTCTCTATTAACCTGTGAATCTATATCCGACTACATCTAATGTATTTTCTATTAACCTGTGAATCTATATCCGACTACATCTAATGTATTTTCTATTAACCTGTGAATCTATATCCTACTAAATATATCTACTGTCTTTTTGCTATTGACCAGTGAATCTATAGCCTACTGTATCTACTGTCTTTTCGCTATTGACCAGAGAATCTATATCAGTGGTTCTCAACGTGGGGTCCGGGGACCACCAGGGGTCCTTGAGGGGGTTCCAGGGGGGTCCCCGGCAAATGGATGAATTGTTAAACTTAAGCATTATTTCATTTACAAGAAGTTAACACAATTAGAGAATGTAGAAGAATGACTGTTTTGATCATAGTTTGACTGTTATCTCTCTACCTGCAATACAGATAGTCATGGAATTCTGGACAAATCATATCTAACAATAAAAATATTCTCAGATTTGGGTCCGAGAGACAAAATCTCATCAAATGGGGGTCCGTGGCCCTAATGTGGACTAAATTCGGGGTCCTTGATAGGGAAAAACGTTGAGAATTACTCATCTATATACTATATCTAATGTGTCTCCTCCTCTCCAGCCACCCGCATCGCCCCCAGCTGGTCGGAGGTGCGTCTGTCGGAGCGCTTGGAGGCGGCAGGCCGGAGTCCCACAAGGGAGCTGCTGTGGTCCTGGGCCCAGCAGAACACGAGGGTGCAGGACCTGCTCGGGGTGCTGCGGGACATGGGCCATCACAGGGCGCTGCAGCTCTTCCTGTCTGAAGGTCAATTAACCAATAAACCTCAAGGTCAGTTTACATAAAGTTACAGTTTGCACTCGCTTCATGGGCGTCGGCTCGGTACGCCCCTTACCTGCTTCCTCTTTTTGTGGTGCGTGTCTGACGTCAACAAACTGTGCTGATGCTGTTATCAGACTATATAGTTGCCATAATTTCTGCACATTGAATGCTCGTGAAAGACCTGGGCAATGTTTGTATTTCAGAGTCACCTTTGGCCTCCAGTGATGAATTGCCAAAGTTCACCAGGCAGATCTCGCCAGCTGAAGTGCACAAGGTAGAATAAAAACAGTTTGGTCACTCTATTAAAGGAATAGTTCACCCAAAAATGAAAATTCTGTCATCATCTGCTCACCCTCATGCCAAATGAAACACAGGTGAAATTTGTTAGTCCATATAACACACAGGGAGGTTGCCAGCACAACTTGGTAGCAGCCTTCTCCAAAACAACTGAAGTCAATGGGGACCTGTTCTTTAGACTTCCAAAACAAAAACAGCCAAACAATCACACTGTGAATAGAAAGACCTATACACCATTATTTGTTGCAAATCAATCAGCTGTAGTTAAGATTTGCACTAAATGATGGTGTAAATATACTGTAGGTCTTTCTGGAACTCTGAAGAACTGGTCCCCACTGACTTCAGTTGTTTTGGAGAAGGCTGCTATGGAGTTGGGCTGGCAACCTCCCTGTGTGTTATATGGACAAACTTCACCTGTGTTTCAACTGGCATGAGGGTGAGGAGATGATGACAGAATTTTCATTTTTGGGTGAACTATTCCTTTAATGTGTTGAGCGCTAAATGAAAATGATGTCTGTATTTTCTCTGGTAAGAAACTCCACCCAGATGAGAGTCCTTCAAGTCAAGCATTAAGTCCTGGTAAGTTGTCACATTTTCTCACCATGGGTCTCAAAAACTGAAAAGCCCTGAAATGGAATAATTCACATGTCATACGTTGTAGATGCTACACACACTGATGATCAGTAAAGAGGCATTTCCACTAGAATCTCCCCTTTGACTATGGTTGAAAACTTGTTTGTTGCCAAGTGTTGAAGTTTCACTTCACTTCGCACGCTGGGTTTTTAGGATGTGTGAATTAGTATGAATGTGTGGGTGCCTGCTGATCTGCCTGTGTTTTCCAGTTAACATTGCTGTCCTGACAATGGGAGGAAAACAGCCACCTAAGATCACTTTCCAAGATATTGTTGAAGGAACCAGAGATTTTCATCGTGAAATGAAAATCGCAGAGGGCCACTTCGCAGACTTATACAGAGCACAAACGGGAAATGAAACCTTTGCAGTGAAGCTATTTAAACAGGTATGCCAGGGCGGATTGCTAATTCCGGGATGGGGAAGTTAAAATACAGAAGTTGATTAAAGGAATAGTTCACCCAAAAATTATCTACACATCCTCATGCCAGCTGAAACACAGGTGAAGTTTCTTTGCCCACATAACACACAGGGAGGTTGCCATACATCCAAGTCTTTTGAAGCCATACATGACGGGAAGATACCTATATTTACACCATTATTTAGCGCAAATCTTCACTATAGCCATTGTATTCGGTTTAAATAATTAAATAATGGTGAAGTTTAACAATTCATCAATTTGCTGGGGACCCCCTGGAACCTCCTCAAGGACCCCTGGTGGTCCCCGGACCCCACGTTGAGCACCACTGCTCTAAAGAACTGACCCCACCGACTTCAATTGTTTTGGAGAAGGTTGCTATACAAACTTCACCTGTGCTTCAACTGGCATGAGGGCGAGTAGATAATGACAGAATTTAAATTTTTGGGTGAACTATTCCTTTAAGTGGAGGTAGACAACACTTGATTATTACTTTGTTGAATATTTAATTCTGATTGGCCAATGAACACATTTTGAGGACTGTTATCTCTGAATCATAGACTGCCATGGATGCTAGCTACAGAAATGTATGGTTACAGTTCTGTTACAGTGTATCTATGGATGTTAACTACAGATGTTGCTATGGGTACACTGCGGTACACTAAACCATTTTTTTTGGCAGAACCTTGCCAATTCCTTTAGCTTGAAATACAATTTTAAATCAATATTTTGTGTCAAAGGATTAACGTCTTTGGTATGTAGCTATGCAAAATTGATTCACTATATTGGGGTTTTATTTTGCCATAATGACCGGCTCCCTGTACATTATCCCTTATTTGTCACGTGTTTGTTGTCCTCCAGGTAAATAAGGCCTCCTGGAAGAAGCTGTGGGATATGTTCAGAACAGAGATGGAAGTCCATCATTTGTATGTATAATCCCTCTCTCCCAGAATGCCTATTCTATATTTATCTTGTAGTCCGTATCCAATATTTAATGTGTTGTGGTGTGTTGCAGGTACCAGCATCCAAACATCTTAGACTTGTTGGGTTGTTTCTCTGATAAGGGCCACTACTGTCTGGTCTATCCCTACCTACCCAATGGATCCCTCTACAACAAACTACACCATCAGGTAGACTACTACAGCTGCCTTCTATCTGTCTGTTGATTAGAAAATGTGTTTTTGTCTGTGATATGTTATACCTAGCCTGGGCAGAATACACATACATATAATACATATTACATATTCTAGAGTATCCCAGACAAGTTTCTGTTTATACAGTGATAGAAAATTACCATTGAAGCAATTTCCCTGAAATCTTACATTTCTGGGTGATTCTGCGTTTGTTAGAATTCCATTGTTAAACATAAATTCTGCAATTCCATCTGTGTTTACGGCATCACAGAAATTATAGGGCCTGTAACAACGCATTATGTAATAACATGACAAAATGTAATACATTTTCACTTCATTATGTAATAACACCCACATTTTGTAATACACAGCTTGAACGCAAGTTAAAACTGAACTGTTTTTATATTAGAAATCCACTGCAAATCAGTGTGTTGTTAGGCTGTATGCTGTGGATTTTCTTGGTTAAAGCAACTTCAAGTGTTTGTAGTTTAGATGTAGTTTAGTAGTTTCCAGATGTAAGCTATGGCCTGTTTTAAGTGAAGGACATGTTGGACACTCAGTGTTGTACAGTTTCTATGTCTCTATGAACCCTCAAGTACAGTTTCTATTAAGCTAAGGAATACAGTGACACTTAATGTAGTTTTGACCAATGAAAGATACTAATCTACTGAACTAATAGTATATTTTTAAAATGAATTTTGAGTCAGTATGATTCATGCTAGAATGCATAAAATAAACATTGTTGTTATAATATTATAACGATGTTTATGAATGAAGACATCCATTTTGGTTGGTTATTACATAATGCACCATATTATTACATTTTCATCAAAAAACAAGTGCAACTCCTGTATTTTGTAATAACCACCGCAATATGTAATAATTTATTACAAAATGCGGGGAAATTTATTACATATTGCGTTCAGGCTGTGTATTACAAAATGCAGCAGATTATTACAAAATGCGGGTGTTATTACATAATGAAGTGAAAATGTATTTCATTTTGTTGAGTTATTACATAATGCAGTGTTATTACATAATGCGTTGTTACAGGGCCCTATAGCAGAAGAGCATGGTTGTACTGGGCAGCTTCTAGGATCTCTAAAAGCAGTTTGTATATCCATTAAATGGCCTTTCTGGTGAATGGGCAAAAGATCCCCACTTGATGTCAGTTCCACTTTCCCAGGGCTTTTAATTTGGACTGACCACATAGTTCAGTTATTTTCATCCATTTAGAAGTCCATCTAGCATGTCGTGTTATTCTACAGGGTGGTGAGCGTCCTCTCTCCTGGCCGGAGCGTCTCAACATCATCAAGGGTACTGCGAAGGCCTTGCATCACCTCCATGAAGCCCAGCCCAGCCCAGTCATCTGTGGCAACATCTCCAGGTACTACCCAGCAAAACACACACGTGTGCGGACAAAGCTCTTGTTGACTGAAGTGCTGAGTTTGCAAGGGCGCAGGGGTGCAGGACTGCATTAAAGGGGTGAGCGGGACGGGCCTTGTCAACTCACTCGTTGCCGTGGATACCACCGAGGCGAAATCTGAAACAGGAAGCAGTCAGCTAACGTACATAGAAAAAGTACATCACTTCAAGGATAGGCCCAATATGTAACTTTTCCGCATTCAAATGTCTAAAAACGACTAGACCTATGTTATATATTTTGTTGAGTTATGTACTTACATTATCCCAAATGTTTCCAACAATTTTCAAACCTAGAGAAACCCGTAATTTTAATCAAGGTGCATTTCATTTGGTCGCCTGTCAATGGCATCAGATCCCATTTACCCCCTCTACTATGTGTCAGCATTGTGGTTGTCCTCCAGAAGCTCTGTCATAAATTGACTTTTCATCTAGTTTTAAGCCACATTTTTACGATAAATTTTTTAGATCTTGGTCGTTTTTAACTATATCTTTTAACCGGATGAAGGATTTTAGTCTTTGGACGTCTGGATCTGAAGTTATCAGAGAAACAAGCTGAGCAAACGTTATTCGGTGTTTTTACCGGTTTTAATCACCGGGTCCGTTTGTTTTGGAGAGGAGGAGACCTCTGCGGATAATTCGGCTCCCGGTAAAAACCTCCTGAACGATGAACACTGAAGGAATCCTAACCGGGAGAAGCTGACTGCAGAGCACCGTCTGTCTGAGAGAAACCGTACGGCAATGGTGGTTGTTTAACAATGAAAACAACAACTCCCATGATCCCACGCTACTTCACGACGTCATCAAACTCCGTCTTTTGTTATTGTTTTGATTGAGAGACCACTAGCGGCAGAAATTTACATATTGTGTGTTTAAATTGTCACGTCCAGAGTTGGTTTTGTGGTTGAGACTGAAACACCTAGCAATATATTACTATCAAGTATCTAATGAGTCATGCATCAGTCATACTGCATCTGGAACTGAGATATTGGAGCTTTCTTCAAGAAGGAAAACCACCAGT
Organism: Centroberyx affinis; assembly: GCF_046629955.1. Taxonomy (NCBI): domain Eukaryota; kingdom Metazoa; phylum Chordata; class Actinopteri; order Beryciformes; family Berycidae; genus Centroberyx; species Centroberyx affinis. The sequence continues at coordinate 22,155 of NW_027279955.1, forward strand.
GCTTTGAGGGATAAAGGAAGTGGAAATCCAAACCAACCAAAAAGGGTAAAAGATGACTGAGCAGACCAGATAACTTTTTTCCATTGCTCAGCGCTAGAAGTTTTGTGCTCCTTACACTGCGTTATGCATCTTTGAGACAAGTGGTTTCTGAATGTAAGCCCTGCCATAAATACTAGCTTTGTGAAGCTTGTGCTGAGACTGTGTCAGAGGTGTCTGTGGTAATTGACACTTGGCTTTGTGGTGGTTAGCTACTACCCTGTTATGTCTCTGTTGTGACAACCCAGGGGACTAAAGAGGCAAGGTTCACAATAAAATAAGGAACTAGAAGGGCACTCTGAGAGCGCAGACCTCCGCCAAGGTTTGTGCTATTATTGCTTGTTCGTGAGTCGGATCTGGATCCGCTCCAAAATGTAATAGGTTCTTCCTTGGCCCATGCTACACCCTTCCACGAAGTTTCATGAAAATCGGGCCAGTAGTTTTTCCGTAATCCTGCTAACAGACAAACAAACAAACGGCACTGAAAACATGACAGGGACAGTTGATGGGAAAAACAGAAAGTGTCTAATTAAGGTTGCAGGGAAGTAGTGGGGATGGGTTAAAACTAAAGAAGACTCCTCGCTGTGGGAGTGCTCCAGTGTCTGCCTGCAGAGAGAGAGTGGGGAGCCTATATATTATATTTGTGGAGGCAACATCTGTTACACTAGGGAGCAGTTATTCTCCCTCATTCCCTTATTTTTCCTCTCTTCCACAAATTGTGTATCCCAGAATCCCTTAGGTCGCTGAATCCACGCTGAATGTAACAGAACGATGGCTCATAGAAACTGTGCATATCCTATGTAAGCTGATTTGGCATTCCAGTTTTGATATAGTTTCTGTGTTGCAATTTTTCATAATGCTGCACCATTCAAATGTGGGCAGTTTTATGTATTTCAATAACACAATATCCTCAAAAAGGCTTTATCTGACTTATATAGACCAAACAATTTTAGCCGCATTTTTGCTCAGTGTTCCTCAATCTGTGTACTGCGCTAATGATGCGATGCAGGAGTCTTTATTTATGGTCTATAGGCAGCGCTGCATATCTCCAATATGTAAACTAAACTGAAAACATAAACTGCAACTATGGCAACAGCTGGCTGGTGGTGTGCAGAGCCATTGAGATAGAAAGAGTTGTGTCAACTCCATTCACTTCATCAGGCCAATTATTAACGATGGTTGATTTCTGATTGATAAATTAAATTACTATAGTTGTTTATGCCAGTATATGTGAAGATGTAAATGTACCATATTGTCCTCCTTGTTATTTTAATTGTATGTTAATGGGATAGAACATTCAGACTTGTAAATTACTTATTCTAGTCCTGTCAAGTCTTTGTCTAAGACTCTTGCCATAGACTTACACCTGAGTAAGAGAGTACATTTTTTATGTACTCGTGCTCTATGTGCATTGATGCACCTCAATAGTTACATATGAGTCACTGGTGCCTTCCTGTAGGTCTAGGGCCTTTAGGTCATAAACTGAATAGACCGCTCACAAGTAACTCAATGACAGCACACTGAGCATCATTCACTGCCCCCTACTGTTGTCAGTTGTTACTGGATTCACAACACTTGAATGGACTATCTGGATGGATTGATATTCAATTCATACCTTCTGGTGATATTATCTGAAAATTCGGCTACATTAGGATGTGACACAGTGAATAGTGAATAATATCATTGACTAGTAAAAGCGCCAAGCCTCAATCACTCTAATCTTCTAATTTGAGGTCATTTCTACCATAATATGAAATAGTAAATATTACAGACATCTAACTTGTCAGTTTGCAATACTGTAAAACAGCTGTCATATTGTTTATTATACCCAAAGTCACTGTTGTCAGCACTGTTCCCTATAGAAAACAATGGATTCAAACGGGAACTACATGAACCACGTGACCGTCATGTGACCGTCCATATGTTTGACCTTCCGTTGACGCAACTCTGTTGTTGGCGTGCCATGTCAACAGGAAGTAATAGAAAGATAGAGGGAAGTGCGTCCTAGAGCTGTTGCTGCAATTCATACCCCCTCTCGACTACCTTCGTACTCATCCACATATAAATCCAGATGTAAATGCACCCAAGACGCATTGGGGATGGATTCAAATCCGATTGCTTAAACCACCTCAGGAGGTTGTTTGACAGTCATTGTGGTTGCAAGTTTGCCAAGTGTAAATGGAAATGTTTCTCCAAGCCACATACATAATCTCTACCCCCCCCCCTGCCCCCCCCCCAACACCGTCAGGCTATACATGAAAACCTCTACCATCGGTTGGATATGAATGAGACTCACGGTACAAATGAAACCAAATGTTTACTGTCATTGTGGATGGAATTTGCATATTGCAAGGGAAAACACAGGGGGAACTGTTTTCTATGTGGCTGCTAAAGATGCCCTTTTGATACAAGGCGTAAATGAGCTAACTGTTCCTCTCTGCTGATGCAGTTTGTCTTTGTTTCGCATATGTCGTCACGGTTCTTCAGTGTTCCTCTTTACACATTAAAGGAATAGTTCATTCAAAAATGAAAATTCAGTCATTATCTACTCACCCCCATTTGAATCGAAACTCAAACTCAAGTTTGTTAGTCCATAAAACAGTCCCGGAGCTTTCCAGCACAAAGTCGTTGCAGCGTTCTCAAAAAAAACGTAAGTCGTTACGGACCTATCTTTAGAGCTCCAAACAGAGCAGAAAATATCCATAAAACTACTCTATACTCCATACTTGCTATTTTATGGACTAACAAACTTTTCGAGTTTCGATTCATATGGCGGTGAGTAGATAATGACTGAATTAAATTTTTTGCGTGAACTATTCCTTTAAATCATTTCACAGTTTTTTTTGACTGATGTTCTATGTCTGAGATCTTTTGGTTGCCTCATGTTGCTATGAAACCGCACGTATAAATGTGTTGATTGTCATAACCTCTTTTTTTTTTATAAAGATTTTTTTTTTGGCATTTTTCCCTTTATTACACAGTTCAAAGTAGAGAGAGAGAGAGAGAGAGGGGGATGACATGCGCTAAGGCACCACTCAGGATGCTGTGGCCACATGGCACATGCCCCAAACTGGTATTCAACTTAATGTGACTGGCCTTGTGGCTGCCTTTGTGATTGTGATTTAGTTACTCCAAAGTAAAAGTCCACCTCTTATACATCAGCCTCTTTTACATCCCTATCCAGCCAGAACCTTCACCCCTGTGTCTCCTCTGGTTTGTGTCCCGCTCAGCCTTCCTGCTGTCTCAAAGAAAAAAATATCCCTTTCTTTTTTTTTTTTTTTAAATAAATGTTCACTGGGCACCCTGGAGGCTCAGTATTTAGCAATACCCTAGGTTCAAATCTGTCCTGAGACCTCTGTTACATATCATCCCTTTCTCTCATCTTCCCTACTGTCAAGTACAAAAAAAATCCCCAAATTAGTCTCTATGGCTTCTTTGCACAGTGCTAACATACTCCTGGATGAGGGCCTACAGCCGAAGCTGTCTGACTTTGGGTTGGCTCGTCTCCGGCCTCATTCAGCCAATCAGAGCTGTACCATCACCCTGGATACGAGCTCCCACAGCAACCTGGGATACCTGCCCGAGGAGTACATCCGAGATGGCAAGCTGTCCTTTAGCCTGGATGTTTACAGCTTTGGAATGGTGAATTGAAATAAGTTAATATGACTTTAGATGAAACTTTATAGATCTCTGTGGGGAAATTGGGTTGATGCAGCAGCAAATATTAATAGGATACAGCAGGGAAAAGAAAATATGCAAAAAAAAGTAGAAAATGAGCAATAAGAGCAATGAAAACAATAAAAATCAACAAAAGCAATACAAAGAGTATATAGCCTATTTATATAAGCATATGCTGCTGACAAGTCCAACATATTAAGTAGACTGTGTGAGTAAGAAATATGGGAAAGACTATGGATAACTTACATGTATGGGTTCACTTACTGTTACTGTATGTACAGATGTTACTAATAGGCTTGATTGCTTGTATGAATATAGAGTACTATGTATGAAATATATGCTGTATATATAAATATGCATAATATGCAAATATGTATTAACAAAATACTATAAAAATATGAATAGATCAATTTGAGAGACAACATTTTCACACTTTTTTCATTCCCATTAATTACATTTTGTTTGCTCTCAGCTTATAATGGAAATAGTCACAGGACGCAAAGTTATAGAGGAGACACCAAAACATACATTGCTGGTGAGTCATCAATGCTACACACAATAATACTGTAGTTGAAACGATAACCTCATGTTATTTAATGTAGTACGATAAGATAGGATAAGATAAGATATCACTTTATTAATCCCCTCGGGGAAATTCGAGAAAAAGTACATACTTAACCATATGCTCTCTCTCTTTCTCGTATTTTGTCTGTCTGTCTGTCTGTCTGTCTGTCTGTCTGTCTGTCTGTCTCTCTATCAGAGGGATGTGCTGGCTGCTGAGGTGGAGGATAACGGCGGTAAGAATTCATGTCTGCGGTTTGTGGATGCAGCGGCTGGCCAGTGGCCAGCTGCTGTGGCCCTCAGCCTGCTGGGCCTGGCCATAGACAGCACCGCTAGCCGCCACCGCACAAGACCCAACATGAAGACCGTGAGTTAGCCTGGGAATAAACCAGTGAACTATTCCAGTACCAGCCCTGCTATATACTGTGGCCCATATTCATAAAATTCAGCAGTAGCAGCGTTGTGCAGCGCAAAATCTGTGGCACAGTAATTTTCCAAAGGCTATGAGGGAAGTGAATGCTGGACTGGTATAGTACCTAGTTCATAGAACCATGGTTCGCTTCAGGGACTATGCTAGTCACTCTGTTGGGAGACAATACTAGAGTAGCTGCTGAGCCAGATTGAGTCAAAAGTTCAAGATTAGACACCTTGCCATCTCTGAAGAGAGGAAATGGTTTTAAAACGGTGTTTTAAAACGAAAACGATCTCTCTCCACACGAGCGTTTCAGAAATAATCTCTGTCCATACTAACACATATCACATGACCATTCATGTACACTGGGCATGTGCGTGCCGGTGTAAACAGGAAGCAGATTGTCTACTCTGTGGTTGGTTGCTTAGTTGCAGAAAATACTACGGAGGGAGAACAGCAATGGCGAAAAGTAGGGCTGATAACGCCGCTGGACACGAGAATTGTTGCAAATCGCTCGAATAATAGCTTGCCTCCTGCACATGTAGGCAGTAGTAGCATAAAATGCAGAATTTAACTGCACAACAGCTGCTAGCATAGACAACATGGTCAGCAACGCCTGTAATTTGTTATCCATGTTGAATTAACCACTGGTAGTCAAGGCTGATGTTGTTTGTTTTCTTCCGGAAAAGGGTCATGTGATAGGGGCGTGACGAATCAGGGAAGGACATGTCATGACTGATAAGACCCAATCAGGGAGCGAATGTGGGCGTCTGTGTCATCGTTTTCAAAAGTCTCCTTTCCGCCCGTCCAGACTAAAACGCAATCCCGGAGTTTTCGAACTAAAACGGGGTCAGCAACGTTTTCAAAAGTCTCCGTTTTAGGGGTCCGAAAACACCGGAGTAGTGAGGACGCTAGGCGTATACGTAGCAAAAGTTATGCGTTTTAAAACGAAAACGTATTAGTGTGGATGTGGCCTAAGAGGGGTAGCAACATTCACACAGGTACCTGGAAACATCCAACTGGCAGCCATACAGATGTCAGACAGAGATACTCCCCTTGTGGAGTGTGCCACCACTGAGGAGGGTAGGGACAGTCCAGCTGAGCCATGCTAGTGTGATGGCAGCAACAATCCAATGTGATAGTCATTGTTTTGAGAGAGGCCTCACAAGATATAGAGGAGGAGGGGGAGAAAGCTGTTAGCACCAGTTCCCTGTTCACATGGCTAGAGGGTAAAATGTTAGGCAGAAGTGAAGGGTTAGGCCTGAGCCAGTGACGTTTCAGCCATCTTGGGGCTGTAAGAGCTGATGGCAGGCCTCCCAGACATTGTCCAGGACTGCTGGGATCAGGGGAAAAAGCAGGAAGGCGTATAGTCTTGTTCTTAGCCACTCATGTGCTAGTGCATCCAGACCGAATGGCCGAATGGTAGACTGGTCATCGAAAACCAGTAGGGGGCAATGAGTGTTCTGCCTGATTGAGAAAAAGTCCACCTGGGCTTCTCCAGATATCTCCCAGTGCAGGGATATGACCTCCATTCTCCCTCCAGTGGGTCGTCCCTGGACAGCATATCAACCGCAATGTTCAGGGCTCCTGGGACATGCACAGCTTGCAGAGAGGCTAGATTCCTCTCTGACCATAGCAGAAGAATGTATTGCCGCTTTTCCACCGCATGGTACCGGCTCAACTCGCCTCGCCTCGACTCCACTCTACTCGCTTTTGGTAGTACCACTTGGTTTTCCACTGCAGATAGTACCCCCTTCACGTCACCTTTTGGTATCGCCTCAGCTCGCTTGGAACCTGGGCAAGTACCAGGTAATATGGTACCTGGTACCTGGTACTTGCCCAATGGAAAACCAAAAAAGGCGAGTAGAGTCGAGGCGAGTTGAGCCGGTACCATGCGGTGGAAAAGCGGCATATGTTACCATGTGGAGGCAGTGTGAGCCCAAGCCCCCTTGGTGGTTTATATAGCACACTCTGAAGTGCTAACTGGACTGCTCTGAATTCCAGAATGTTTATATGACACCTGACCCAGGTGGGATCCCACGTCCTTCCGACTGGGCACTGTGTCTAGGCAAACTCCCTGAGACAGTCCACGTTCCTCCAGATTTTTGAGTGCACTCCTTAACTACGCTCCTGGACACAGACAGAAGGCAATGTCTGTGTTCCTTGGGGTTTAGACCATGGGCATTGAACCACCTTTGAAGTGGTCTCAAATGTAGCAGACCTAACGGGACTAACAGTAAGGCTGCCAAGAGGAGACCCATCAAACGTTGACATATGAGCGCTGTTTTGGTCTTGAATGAAGTGGCTGATGTGACATCTTGCCTTCTGGGCACGCTCCTCTGTAAGTTGTGCTTTCATCAGGAAGGAGTCAGTATGCATGCCCACAAAGACCTGAGAGGGGACCAGCTGACTTTTCTGAGGATTTAGTGTGAGGCCTAGCTCCTGTATGTGTTTCACGAGAAGGACTGTGTCTGTTGCAGCCCGATATGGTGAGGCACATAGAAGCCAGTCATCAAGATAATCTAACATTGTTATTCCCTGCGTTAGAGGGGTCAGGGCTGCATCAACACATTTTGTTAATGTCCTCGGAACTAGGGATAGGCCAAATGGTAGGACATTGTATTCCTAGGCTACGCTGTCAAAGGAAAAGCACAGGTACTTCTGGTGTACAGGGTGATCAGGCCGATGGAAATATGGTCCCCGACCTCAGATCGCACAGCGAGAGGCAAGTGCTGCCAGCTCACGAGCTAGCAAACAAGCCAGCTAGACAAGAGACAATACAATTAGGCTTAATTGTATTGTCTCTTGTCTAGCTGGCTTGTTTGCTAGCTTGCGAAGATGGTGATCAACCACTTCATGCCACTGTAGCATGCTGTTGACCTGTAAAAAAAACAGTTCAACAAGACACTCAGAGCACTCCCCAAGCGTTAATGTTAATCGCTCACCTGCTGTATTCAGCCGAGGGAAGGAAAGAGGTTTGTATGTACTGTGGTGCGCCTAGGTACTTAAAGGGGGGAGGGGCACACCACACATCAGAAAAGCAAAGAAAGACAAAGTTCTTCGCCAGCAGAGCTCCATATATTAAAGGAATAGTTCACCTAAAAATTTGAATTTGGTCATTGTCTCCTCATGCCAGTACAAACTCAGATGAGTGTTTTTTCTTCATTCAACTTACCAGGAGTTCATCAGGCTCACTGCCGGAGAAGCTGTCTTCCAAACAATTCCCGTAAATGGAGGCCAGTCCTTTAGGCTTCAAAAAGGGCAAAAATGTCCAGAAATGCTCTCCATACAGCTCGTGCAGCATAATCCAAGTCTTCTGAGGGCATGCGATCGTTTGCAACGAAATTTGATCAATTATTTAATATGAATCGAGTCTTCATTGTATTCAGCTTCTGCGTTCCTAAACCTTACGAGATCATGCGGCCAGGAGTCGCGCTCTGTGGCACACACCCAGGTTAGTTTTGGTTTATCTAGGTGGCCTCGCGAGGTTTGGGAACACTACAAACATTAAGTATATTAAGTACTCTCTCTGATACAATAAATCAACAAATCAAATGGTGCTGTAAAGAACTCTTAAAGAACAAATGAAATGTTCCAAACCAGCAGCATTAAAAGAACTTTCTAAGAACCACTCTGGGTTCTTTATTCTGATTTACCAGTTTTTTATTTTAACAAATCAGAGGATTATTTGAGTCATTACAGTTCTATACAGAACCATTACCTTCAAAGAACCCTGGAACAACCCTCCTTTTTCTGGGTGGAGCACTGCACTGTTACATGATGGCTCTATGGTCACAGGAACTGCACTAAGATCTAGATGTTGTCCTCCTTATTTTTGGTTGCTTGTAATTTTTGCAGATCTCTGAATCGAACCTTATTCTACTATCATAGGAAGTCACCCTGGAGAATAGATAAATGCCATAAATCTAAATTTAAAAAATCTCCCCAGGTACTGCAGGTATTAAGTCAGCTGCTTCCCCTGCCCAGCTGCCCACCTGGCGACCAACCCCACAGTCTGGATGATGGAGCCTTCCCCAACGCCCCACCCCACAGTCTGGATGATGGAGCCCTGCCCAGCGCCCGACCTCACAGTCTGGATGATGGAGCTCTGTCCAACGCCCGACCTCACAGTCTGGATGATGGAGCTCTGTCCAACGCCCGACCCCACAGCCTACATGATGGAACTCTGTCCAGTGCCCGACCCCACACTCTGGATGATGGAATCTTGCCCAACGCCCGGCCGAGCCCCTCACCCTCCATACCTGTAGAGGATGATGAGCAGTACAGCTCCCCTGTCCGTTACCCCCCAGCCCCTCCGGGCCAGGCAACGCCCTGCGAATGCAGCCAGTCGGAGGTGACCTTCCTGAGCAGCTCTTTGGATCCACAGGGTGAGGCAGCAGGACTAGACCTGTACAGCAGCTGGCCTGTACAGTGCAGCTGCTCGGCCGAGGCAGCCGGACAGACCTGTGAGGACTGCAGGGCTAACGGCTTCACCCCCAACCACTCAGACACACTCCATAGTGAGTTTTCTTCAGATATGTAGCTTTAGAGAAGCATAATCTCTCTCTGTTTCCACATTAGTTGTTCTCCATCATCCTTCACCATCATTCACATGTTTGTTGTTTGTTGATATCCCAAACACCACTGACCAGATGTTGATGAAACTTGCTACATGCATCCAGCTATCCTTACAAATTACTGATTGGCCTAATAGGGGCGCTATAATTGAAGGTCCAATTTTTAACTCAAACAATATCTCAGACACCACTGGTCTGATTTAGCTAAAACTGGAGGGATGATACATTTTAGCACTGATTGGCCTGATGAAGGCGCTATTATTAAAGGTCAAAATTTCAAACTTTGAAAGGCTATAACTGCTATACCACCAGTCTGATCTTGGCAAAAGTTTGCGGGATGATGCATCTGGTTATGGATTGGATACAGAGTTCATACTAATACTTCCCATGTGTTATGCGAAGACAAGTATTTTGACACAAAAATATTTGCAAAGTTTGCATTACTTAGCGTAACTGGTTATGTATATCATGGTGATTATGGCGGGCTCTGATTAGAATAATTGTCATGCACTCACATTGTGTTTGTAATGCTCTTATAATAATTGTTTAAAATAGTAATACTACTAAATAGCAGTACTAGGAATAGTGTTTCCTCATCAACTTCATGTCTTGGTCTGTATATCATGTTAGCATGGTCGGTATAACATGTTTAACATTTAACACGTGTTAGCCTATTTCAAGTCATTAGTTGTTGTGTTTTGTGTGTTTCAGCTGATATCAGTGTGGTGGAAAACCCAGCGAAGGAGAGACTGAGGACCAAGCTCAGTCTGTACAACAAAGGCCTGATCCAGACAGAGGAACTCCTCTCTATGACGGGATAGCAGCAGAGAGCAAGGACTGGTGAAACCAACGTCCTGTTCTACAAGCCTGACATCATACTATACAAGAGAATACTGTGAGCTGTCAAGTGTCAGACAGATTGAGATGATAGCGGTCTGTGGATAGACGTATCGTGTGATAATTCTCGGTAGATTTGCTCATTTTCAAAAGAGCTTTATCAGTTATGTAAATGTTTTTTATTTTATTTATGATGTGTTTCACAATGCCACAGTGTTCTAGATAATCTCAGATATCTTACTAGCTTTCAAGTAAGCCTTAAGGCTTCAAGGCGTGAACAGAATATGCAGACATGTGGAAATGTATTCTGTTTAAGGGATAGATTCACATTTTAAATTGGATTATGTTATTTATCTTGCCAGTTACTGGAGTTTCATTGAAAAAATGAATTGGAAACTTAACTTGAAGTGGTCATCACAGCATTTCAGTGGTTATCACTGTAGCTAGAAAGGTTGTGGGTTTGATTCCCTGTCCTTTCTATGTGGAGTTTGCATGTTCTCTGTGTTCTCCTTGGTTTCCTTCCACAGTCAGGTGGATTGACTCTAAATTGCCCATAGGTTTTCAATGGGAGTGTCTATCTATCTGTGTTAGTTCTGTGATGGAGCCAGTGAGGCTGAATGCATGCTGGGATAAGCTCCAGTGAATGAATGAATGAATGAATAATTAAAGTGGCGCTCATAAGGCATTGTAAGTGCATAATAAGCACATTGTCAGTGCTTTGATGATGATTATTATAATCACAGCATGATATAGTGTACACAAGTTGCCAAAATGTAGGCAATTGAGTACTTTATGGGGCAACTGTATAGTTAATGACCTGATATAACATTTTGCCTGATGATTATATTGTGAAATCTCTGCTTATGATGGGACTATAATTTGTTCATAATTCATTGCAACGCACTTGAAGTTAAGTACATCGTACCAATACATCATTAGCTTCGTGCCACTATATGTGAAGATTTTAACGTTAAAGCTGAATGGCAGACCTTCCCACCAGTATTTGAACGCAACACACATTTGTGGATCGGAGGATGAATCTCTGCCTGAATCTGAAAACCAGTGCAACCGAATCCCCCTGTCAGGTGATTTGTGATTGTAGATTTGACAACCTGTAAATACATGAATGCAAATAAAAAACAAAAACGTTTTTGACGTAAATACGCACATGAAGCACTTCCATGAAATTTTTATTATATTAATATATAACTTTGGAAAAATAAACTTACAACTTGGAACTATATATGTGGAATTGTTTGACATTTATTCAACTTGGGTGGTTCATGTGTTGGCATGACTGAAAACATGCTGCAGCTTGATGGAGTGTTGGGTTATATAGTGCTGCATCTCCTCTGCTTTGACTGGGGCACTTGACAACACTATGTTTTATCCAGAGGGATAATGAGTCAGCAGGGAGAGCTTGGTGTCTAACTGTTAATCACCACAACACTGACTGTGGAGATTTGATCCTGAAATCTTCAATTTACAAGACAAGTCTGTTTACCATTCTCTAACCTCTGGACCATCTGACCTCCTCTGACACTAGGCTTCACCTGATCATTTCTTGTTGAATGAAATCCACCTTGTCAGCTGGTTGAAATAATATATTATTATATTAAGACTGTCTAGACTCTCTGAAACCTCTGGACAGTACTATACTTTACAATTAGGACATTTAGCGGACACTCTACAGCAATGTAAAAATACTCCATTACAAGTAAAAGTCCTGCATGAAAAATCCTACTTAAGTAAAAGTACATAAGTATTAGCAGCAAAATGTAGTTAAAGTATTAAAGTAAAAGTAGTGGTTTGGTCCCTCTGACTGATATTTTATTATATATGACATCATTAGATTATTAATACTGAAGCATCAGTGTGTAAGCAGCATGTTACTGTTGTAGCTGCTGGAGGTGGAGCTAGTTTTAACTACTTTATATACAGTTAGCTAGTTTAGTCCAGTGGTTCCCAACCCAGGGGTCGGGCCCCTCCAAAGGGTCACCAGATAAATCTGAGGGGTCGTGAGATGATTAATGGGAGAGGAAAGAAGGAAAAACAAAGTTCTGATACACAAATCTGTTTTCAGTTTTTGGACTTTTTCTCTAATCTTTGATTTTTGCTGAAATATTGGATCATTTGAACATTTATTGAAATGAAACCATGTGAGGTTTAGAGGGAAAAATCACCATTTGGTGGAGCTGTTAACAACTCATAGACATCTGAAATGTGACCCGACTACACACTGCTTTTTGTAAGATCCTTTACTTTTGTACGTCAAAAGCCAAAAAGGTTGGAAACCACTGGTTTCATCTTTAACAATGTGTTGTATTTGAAAAGCTTGTTATATTATCCATTGTGTCAAATCTCCATCTGAAAAGTAACTAAAGCTGTCAAATAAATGTAGTGGAGTAGAAAGTACAATATTTCCCTCTGAAATGTAGTGGAGTGGAAGTATAAAGTAGCATCAAATGGAAATACTCAAGTAAAGTACAAGTATCTCAAAATTGTACTTCAGTACAGTACTTGAGTAAATGTACTTAGTTACTTTCCTCCACTGTGTGTGTGTGTGTGTGTGCGTGCGTGTGTGTGTCTGGGACAGATAAGAGAATCATGTGAGAGACCGGCAGGGATCGGGAGGACGGGAGAAATAGTGGGAGGGTGTGAAAGTTGGCAAAGTGAGAACATGCCTCGACATGTCTGAGTAGGGCCTACAGTAGAGAAAAAAGACAGAAAGTGTAAACAGGATGTGAGAGAGAAACAATAGCCGCCCAGACTGGACGGCCGACATCCCTGCAGCCCCAATTTGTGATTTAGAGTGATAAGACAGCTGAAGACATTTAAAACATCAAAACACCACTCAGAAGCAACCAAGCAGTTGAGAATACACTGGAAATCTGAAGTGCATCGACCACCATGTATTTCATAGTTCCTGCTCTAATAAACTGATGTCACTCCCCTCCACTCATGAGCGTTCATGTGCGTTTGAAATTCATAATGAAAAGCAAAAATATATTAAAAGAGTATTGAAGAGAGTCATAGTACGTAGTAAGTTTAACTAAACTAGCCACAAGAAGGAAAATCACTTCCGGTAGAATTTCTTAGCCTTCAAAATAAATGTCTTGATGTTTTAACAAAATGGTATTTCTCTTGTTGATAATAAATAAACACGTTAATCACAGAACCCCCTCCAAGAAACTGTGATAGTGACAATGCAGATGCGGTTGATGCATTAATTCACACAGAAAGAGGAAAAAAGTTTGTGCCTTCTTGAAATGGGCGTGAAATTGAATCTACAGGAGAGGGATAAGAAAATGTATCGAAGAAACCTATCGTCATTGTAAGTGTGGGGGCTGTTACTTCTTGTATCAAGAACTCTATCAGTGAATTAAGTATACAATTAGACTACTTCAATCACAATTTGGTTTTTGGTGGTGGGGTTATTCTTTAGTTAGCTTATTTAGGATTAGCCCAATTGTAAACCGCAGGTTTTTAAATTTAAGAATTTATTTTTTTTGCTCTACATTGTTATTTCAAATTTATTTGACATGTTCAATTCCAAATTCTATGAAAAGTACTCTGTTATATCAACGTGACAAGGAAATTATATTATTAATAAGACTGCATGCCCCCTACCTTTCTATTTGTTATGCCACCTCAGCATCGTCCTTTTAAAAAATTTGCTACATTATTGATTATTAGTTACAGAGATTTCACGATTCACAACTGTGTTTTTAGTGGCAGCCTCTAGGGGCTTTTATTTTGAAAAGGAAATGCGCACCGGCGACAAAACAGGTTTTAGGCTGGTTCCACTGTCCGACCCTCCTCCCCATTTCGGCCACCATATTCTCAGGGTGCGTCTGCGTTTCTTGTACTGACGTAGCGGACGTAGCCGGTGGGGGCATCTCTTCATGCATCTCTTGTAGCGAGTCTGCAGGCGCCATATACACCGTTCTCCCGGGGAATGTACCGTGTAGGTTTTCGATATGTCAACAGCGAGGAGAGCGAGGTCAGCTCAAGAACTCACCCTTATAGGGTACATATTACCTGAGAAGAAAGTTTCCAGAGTGGAGGATGAAGCTGAAGAGTCTGAAGAGGAGGAGGAAGAGGAAGAAAAACAGCCTGATTTTCTGGATATGACCGAGATGAACAGTGTTTCCTCCGGGGGACAAATGCTCCAGTCCTCGGTTCCTCGGAAAAACAAAGGTCAGGATTGATTGTGCTTGGTGTTGTAGTAGTGATGTTATGTTGTTGTTGCGGTGGTGGTTTTGTTCTTTGTGTTGTATTGGTGGTTGTTTACCCCAGGTGCATGTTGTTGTAGTTATGGAGAGTACGTGACACTCAACTCCATCCAATATGTGGCAATTTAATGTGACGTTCATGTATATCGGCAAACGTACACCTCTTAAAACATGGCTCGAGAGTTTTTTTTAGTAACCGTTCGGATAAAGTCTTCAATTGGGCACAAATCCAATTTACGCCATCATTTTTTTTTTCCCGGTAAATTTTAAATGTGAACAACGTTGCCTGTTGCGGCTTCTCGGTGTCATACAAAGTGGTGGGCGGTAACGTGACGGTGACTAGTGCTAGCCATTGAGAGAAAGGGATTTTTTGTTCTTTCTCTCAGTGGCTCTGGTGTGACGCAGTTCTAAAAAGTCCTGCAGCAGTTAGGAAGAGAGCTGCAAAAAGTGCTGCAAACCCTAAAATAAGTGTATTAGGGGCTAATTCATAAAAACCGCTATTCTAAACCGAATGTTATGATGTCACTGAAATTATAAATTGGCCAGTGGTGATCGTCACCTGATGAAGACCTATCAAAACGTTGTAAGATATATAATATATGGGAGCATTGGCAGCAGCGTTCTTTCTTAAAGACTTTAGCTCTACTCCAGCACATGCTAAAAAGTTTATGGGATGTGCGCATGGTCATCTTCTCTTTTTTAATCATAAACTGAATCAAATCAGATGGAAATTGCCGTACACAACCGCAATCAAAGCCAGTGCGTGAGTCATATTTATTAAACATTTTCACGTTTCCAATGATAATTAATCTCATAGGACACACTGTGACTTCATCTTTTGATTTTTAAATAATTTACATTCATTTTCATTAGTTAACGTTCATTTCAGCATTATACCGTCTGAGTAGAACAGGTGGTATTTTTTACGGCGGGTTTTGAGCCCCTTAGTCTGAGTTTTAGTGTCCCATCATGGTCTAAAGCAATGATTCTCAACCTTTTTCATATCAAGGATCCCTAAGTTAGTACACATTAGGGCCATGCACCCCCATTTGTCTCTCGGACCCAAATATGAGAATATTTTTATTGTTAGATATGATTTTGTCCAGAATTCTATGACTATCTGTATTGTTGGCAAAGAGATAACAGTGAAACTATGATCAAAACAGCCATTCTTCTACATTCTGTAACTGTGTTAACTTCTTGTAAATGATATAATGGTGAAGTTTAACAATTCATCAATTTGCTGGGGACCCCCTGAAACCCCCTCAAGGACCCCAGGTGGTCCATGGACCCCATGTTGAGAACCACTGATTGACAACCAATCTAATGGCTGTTTCAGAAGCTTTTTCATTTGACAAGAATAAAATACTAAGGGGAAAGGGTGAATACTTGTAATCTTTGGTATAAAAAACCCCCAGAAAAACTGAATATTGGAACAAAATATCATTTATTTGCAGCTTTAATACATAGATATTAGTATCTGCCTTCAAAACCCCCCATCGGTTGCACCCTACTGATCTTGTTCCTATTGTGTACAGTTGAGTTCCAGGTCTTGTCTGGAGGAACCCACCAAGTGGAGGGAGGATTCGCTCTCAGGAGTCCTTGGTGGGAGGTGACATGTTCTGTCCGACGACAGAGGGACAAGCTGGTTGTGAAGGGGTATCCTTCCTACAAGCTACGCTCCGACCTGGACAGAGAAGGCTGGCGTCCTATTGTGTCCCTGTTTCTAGCTGCTTGCCAAATAGAACCAGAGTTTATTGCACAGTTCTTTGAGTGGTTGCCAAAAAATACAGATGTCTCCATTTGCAACCTGATGGAAGTCCTCGGTGAATTTTCAGAAGGGGCCAATGCAGGAGTTGCTCAGTACATTGCAGCCCGTCTGCCAGAATCAGGTTTGTTAACAACTATCTATAAGACCTGAGTGTTATGAATAAGATGGTTCCCAAATTAATAATACTGTGTTTTCTCTGTCTACATGAATGCTTGGTAATTGTAGCACTCCCTTCCCATGACAACTGATATTGAGGTGCCTCTCAGCAAGGCACTTAAACCCAAGCTGCACCAGTGGAGCTGCTCAGTGGTTTTACTGGGCAGCTCCCAAATGTGGATGTGTAAAGGTTAAATCATACTTCTGCGTTGACTGACGCCGTAGCTACGTCATCAGTACAGCGTAGACCAAAGAGGCTGCCGCCATAGTTTACGTGCACCTATCCAAAAATGTAACTGTCAGATGTCAGAAAATGGTGAAAAATGTTGTTATTTTTCTTAAAAAATTACTCAAACCAATTAATCGATTATCAAAATAGTTGGCGATTAATTTAATAGTTGACAACTAATCGATAATCGTTGCAGCTCTAGCTAGAACACAAGCTTCAGAGAATGTAAACACTACTTCTTCTGTTATTATTTCCGTGTTAACAAAGCACGGCACTGCCGTCTAGCGTTTCGGCCAATCAAGGACGCAGAACCATAAATGCTCGGACCATAGGCATTAGGCACCTACGCTGTTGCTACTGCGGCAATTCAGTGCACACATATAATTTACCCTTAACTGTGAATGTGAAGCAGGGTGGTGCTGAAAAAGAACGGCATGCTCAGAAAACCCCCTGTCTTGATAAAGGCTAAAAAGGGAATGAAGGGGTGTCCTGGTGACGTCCTGGGGTCAAATCCGGCCCAGGACCTTTGTTGCATGTCATCCTCCTCTCTCTAAGTCTTTCCTGTCTCAGGTTCATAGTTACCTCACATGTGGCTTGTACATCTTTAATACTGAATCTTTTCTGTTTCAGTTGCAGGGATGCAAGTGCATGCATCCTGTCTGTATCCTAATGTGATGAAATACCTGCCAACCCTGTTGCCTGGCCAGTTTGTTGAACTGCTTGGAAATGGCAAGAGAAGAAAGACTCTGCCAGCCACTCAGGCCACACAAGCTAGACAGGCTGCACTGCCCACACAACAAGAGGATGACGAGGAGGAAGAGGAGGGGGTGGACCTGAGCTCGCTGGCCAAATTGGAAGAAATCATAACAGATGATGTGTGGAAGCTGGGATTTAACTATGTAAGGTTCCAATATGTTTGCCAAATCTGCCAGCTACAAGTGCAACATCTTGTGTCAAGCCTCAGTGAAGGTATTTGTGTGTTCTTGTGCTCTTGATTTTCAATTTCTCTTTCTTTTCTCTTAAGCTTGTGTACAAGGAACTGAAACTGGTGCGCTGTGAGGCTCAGCTCAAGGCGTTCGTGGATTGCAGCCTGTTCCACAAAATCCCAGAGCTTCAGCGTAACGCCTTGCATGTGTACGAGCAGCTGAAGAAGCATTGCCATGGCACAGGCAGCACCTACATGGAGCTGAAGGGTCTTTGTGACGTCCTACTCCCGAAGATGTCTGACGTACAAGCCTGGAAAGCCATTCATTTCCTCAAGGAGCAGGGTGTAGTGGTGCGCGACAAACAGAGGGTGGCGCTGCAAAACTTTAAGGTATATGAGATGGGTATCGCCGAATGCTTGCGCTCCCTGGTGGAGTATGAGCCGTGGAAAATTCCTCTGAATGCCAGAGAGGTGCTGTGTGCAGATGCTGAGAAGAGGCTGATATTGGAGTCAGAGCAAGAAACAACTCGCCATGATGAAAATGCTGATTCTGAAGGCAACCCTTCAGTCCCAGACCCAACAAACATATCTGTTCCACTTGCTCACGGGGAAGAAATCCCTCTGATCCAATCAGAAGCTAACACTCACCCAGTCTCATCATCTGAGTCCTCAGAGCAGAGGGCTGGACCGGGCCAGGCAGCAGCAGACCAGGTCCTTCCCCCCATTGAGCTGGATACAGACCAGGTCCGGGCTGTAGAGATGATCTGTGCCAACCCAGTGACGGTCATCAGCGGTAAAGGCGGCTGTGGGAAGACCACAGTGGTCTGCCGGGTGTTCAAAGCTGCCATGCGGCAGCACAACTGCAACCAACAGGAGATCAAGAACGCCTGCATGGACTTTGAGAATGACACTGGAGGATCCCAGGAGTGGGACTACCCGCCAGGCTCACCCAGCCTCCTCACTCAGTCAGAGGAAAAGGACGAAGAGGAGAAGGAGAAGGACGGGAGCAGACCGATAACTAACGAAATGGAGATCCTGTTGACTGCTCCTACAGGCAGAGCTGCATCTCTACTGACCAAGAAGACTGGTTTCAAGGCATACACTCTACATCAGGTAGGGATTGGAGAGGCGGTATCTGAAAGCTACAATATGTTTTCTCCTTGAGACAGGAAGTGTATTGTTAGTCCCCCCAGTTGGTCAAGTTCCCACCCCAACAGGACAGTTCTCATCTAGCCTGAAACTGAGGTAACTGGCATCCGTAAAGCCCCCACAGGTGTTGAAGCAGACGCCGAATGCAGCCAATCTGCAATTACAAAAGCAACTCTGATGTTCACCATGTGTTTGAACATGTAGCTTTGCTCTTCTTTCTTTTCTTACTGCTTTCCTCCGTTGTTGATAGTGCTATGACTTCCCTGCTTCCCGGCTGGTCACTAGCCTCACCTTGATAGCTACAACCATCTCACTGATGGCCACGCTCATACAATACGCCCACAGCAAATGGTATACGCTCTGAAACATCCCAACATAATTGAAAAGGCAATTTCCGGTAAACAGATAGATCTAGGCATGAACACACAGGGTCACAGACACACAAAGACCCACAGAGACTGATAACGTAGAATATCCTATTTATTGTTATTTTCATGCCCAAAAAGTTGTATATTGCAGCTTTAATCTAGAGATACACCAGTATGGTTTTTTGAAGGCCAATACTAATATTTTTGTATTTAAACTGCCGATAACCAATATCTTTTGACAATATTCAATATGTTTCAATGTGACCATTTTCATGGCAAGAAATTCCAAGTAATCACTGTTTCCGCAATAATTCTTGTCAGGGTGCAAAAGCCACCAAAACAGCATTTAGACCATGGGACACTAAAACTCTCAATTGAAATCAAATAATAATCATAATAATAAAGACTCATTAAAATCAGCTTCCCTTAGACAACCAGTTCCACAATGAATATGTAAATGATCAAATTGCATCATATCCATCATATTGAAGGTGCACTACGCTGACTGAACCAATTCTCTTTTTAATAACGGACAATATTAGCAATCCCAAACAGTATAGTATATACAGTTTAACTGTACCTATTTAACAGTTCAGCTCGTCTTTCGTGGGCTTCCGTTAGTTATATGCTGAACAACAATGTATCCTGTGTCACATTTCTCTTTGAGAACCTAATGTTTACATGCATAGTATTCTGGATATTAAGCCATATTTAGGGTCATATAAGGGTCATTTTTTCCAATGGAAAATTTGGCCATTGTAACTAATTTGAACAATGTGCGATGAACAATATGGTTGCAATTTAATGATAAACTTGACAAAAGTCACAGGCTAACAACATTAGTTATAACTAATCGAGCATGTCCGGTCTTCACGAAACTTGTCTGTGTCTCTCTACCTTGTCTACCTTCTGTAATGTTTTCTCTGTCTTTTCAAAGTATGCTTGGACCCTGCTGCTGCTGCTGCTGGCCACATTATCTCATTTTGGTTTCTTACATTTGGGAGAGCTTCTCCAGGTTATTGTAAATGGTTGCATGTGAACACCTCAAAGGTTTTTCCTCTCTCTCTCTCATTCCCCTAGGTGCTGTGGAGTTTCATGCACAAGAAGGAAGATGAGAATGGCCATAAGAAGTGGATGTTCCAGGATGTTCGTGTTTTCGTGGTGGACGAAGGCAGCCTGGTGTGTGTCCAGCTCCTCCACTCCATCCTCACCATGCTAACCAAACACGCCCAGCTCAGGAAGTTCATCCTACTGGGTGAGCTCCAAAACACTGTAGCATTCACTACAACATTATGATTAACATTTCACTCGGTTTACAATCAAAGCAAACAGGGTTCAACCCATGCTTCTTTTTGAAGGCCAGTAACAATATTTTTGGATTGAGGCTTCTTATATTTTGATATATTAAAAAACTTGACATTTCACCATTTTAATGACGACTTACACAACATTTAGACCATGGGTCACTAAAACCCTGCCGCTACTAGTACTACTGCTATTAGTACTACTACTACTATTGCGGCTAGTACTAAATGGACTGCGACTACTATGACCACTATTGTTCCTGCTGCCACTACTGCTGCTACAACTAATACCACTACTGCTAGTGCTACTACTACTGCTACTGCTACTACTACTGCTACTGCTAGTGCTAGTGCTACTACTACTGCTACTACCACTGCTAGTGCTACTACTACCACTGTTAGTGCTACTACTACTGCTACTACTAATACTACCATCACTGCTACTGCTAGTGCTACTACTGCTACTACTACCACTGTTAGTGCTACTACTGCTACTACTACTACTACTACCACTACTACTACCACTGCTACTGCTACTACTACTACTACTACTACAGCTACTACTGCTGATGTCATCAGTGCTTGGTTGTCTGTGCACCACCTCAAGCTCAATCTTGCCTAGATGGAGCTACTCTTTCTCCCAGAGAAAGATCACCCTCACACAGACCTCTCCATCACCATTGAGAGCATCATTCTGTTGCCTTCTCCGACTGCCAAGAACCAACAACTGACAACCAACTGTCCTGCTCTGCCTACATTGCACATTGCTGTAGGTTCTCCCTCTATATCTGCAAAATTTGCCTGTTCCTTACAAGGGAAGCGGTACAACTCCTGGTCCAGGCACTTGTAATCTCCCGCCTGGACTACTGCAACGCTCTTCTGGCTGGGCTATCCCCCTCTGCCATCAGACCTTTACAGCACATTCAGAACGCTGCAGCCCGTCTGGTGGGGCTAGTTGGTTTAGATTTATTGTAATGTTCTGTTAGATATTGAATAAAGCTGACTGCTGAATGTATGTAAATCTTCCTTCTGTGTGTTTTTTGTGTAGGTGATATTAGGCAGCTTCCCAGTATCCAGCCTGGGAACACCCTACACGACCTGTTTCACAGTCTTGGGCCAGGGGCCATTGAGATGAGGACCAACCACCGAGCAGAGTCTCAACTTATTGTTGAAAATGCTACACTGTAAATATATACATTTTTCTGTTTAGCTTCCTTAAGGCCTAAGATTTAAAATGTTAACTATAATACTATCAAGTGTATTGCAATATGCAGTCTGTTTTTTGAGGGTGTTCAAATACCCTGACTACTATAATACTGTAAAGCAGTGATTCTCAACCTTTTTCATATCAAGGACCCTAATCTTTATCTTTGACCATTTTCATGCCTGAAACTAACACTTACAGGACTAGATCCTATGCTAAATAAAAGGACAATATCGGCAGACCCATATATCAGTCTAACCCTAGTTTAAGAGCATTGATTGACACACCTAATGTTTGTGTGTTTCAGGATCTCAGAAATGGGGATGAGACGCCGCAGGTATGGCCCTCTGAAGTTTGACGCCACAGTGGATCTGAATGAGTCCCACAGCATGCCGTCTGCTGACAAGAAGTTCATCCTCGTCCGTCTGCCGAGAGATGGGTCAGCTGACGGTCAGTATATCTACTGGGGTTCATTTTCACATCATTGGGAATGTAAGATTGACATTACCAGGATGCAGTGATGGCACATGTTGTAAGACAGTAAGGAATATAGCTGAATAGATTGTACCACAGAACTTGAATGGATAGAACGGTCTTTCCCATGCTGAATGGTTGCAGTGGCCGCCATTTTTATGTGTACCGTTTGGCTAAATTCTGTATGAACCGACTTATGGCAGTTGAATTAAGTTGTCAATCATGCCACCACTAGCTGGTTCTCTTTTACAAGTTGCAGTTGTCTTTAAAGGAATAGTTCAGCATTTTGAACCCTGGGCTCATGTTTTCCGTCATGATCCCTATTAGTAGAAACCATAACTTCACTAGCCGCCTGCTCCGCCTGTCCGGTAACACCGGGATGCCCCCTCCCACGCTACTGCAATAGAAACGTAGGGGCATACGCGCCAGTCTTTGAAAACTATTGCCACTTTTCCACCGCATGGTACCGGCTCAACTCGCCTCGCCTCTACTCACGTTTTTTGGTTTTCCATTGGGCAAGTACCAGGTGCCAGGTACCAGGTACCATATTACCTGGTACGTTTTTTTGGTAGCACCTCCGTCGAGGTTCCAAGCGAGCTGAGGCGATACCAAAAGGTTACGTGAAAACACTGCAGACTACTGATTGGTCAGAGAGAATCGTCATCGTGCGACACGGGACATATATGCTAACGTTAGCTACCAGGTTAGCTTACCCTCTTGCGTCACCTTTGAGCAACCAGAGAGCAGTCTTTTGTCTTGCTGCCTTCAGTCTCAGTCTTCATATCCTCCATTGTTGCTGTGCGTGTGTGTCGCGTTGAAAGTGACGCCACGGCAGTTTCATGCAGTGTCGCTAGCTGATGTCCATTAGCTGTTTGAAGTTAGCGAATGTTAACTTTTCTTTTCCACAAAGGGTGGGCTAAGCTCCATTAGTTTAATGGGTTGTATTAAGTTAAAGGTACCTGTTTGGTGATGCCTACCCAATAAGTTTGCTAATATGCTGATTTTGACAAGAAGCGCTAGCGACAGAAGCACAATCTTTGATTAAGCTACGTTAACCTTGTCGCAAACAGCAGCTTTCAGTTGAATTTTGACAGTTTGCTAAGCACTCGTGCAGCAGACACATCTGCACAGTTTTCAAGCAAGTGTAACACACTTAATGACCTTAATGCCCAGACTTGTGTTGTCACTATAGCAACAAACCTTTAAAATGCCATAGTTGCCATGTTATGCTGTACTAGCCAAATTACCATGACAAACAGTCGGACTGTTCTGTCCATTC
Source organism: Centroberyx affinis (assembly GCF_046629955.1). Taxonomy (NCBI): domain Eukaryota; kingdom Metazoa; phylum Chordata; class Actinopteri; order Beryciformes; family Berycidae; genus Centroberyx; species Centroberyx affinis. The sequence continues at coordinate 45,350 of NW_027279955.1, forward strand.
AAGTTCTCTTGTTAGCCTTCATATAGAGTATGAAGACAGAATATACACTAAGTATGGTATGAGGCATGATTTACATACTGTACTGACTGCACATTTAATTTTCAGGTTTACAGAGGGCTGTCAAGTTACTGATAGACAAAGCTCCTGGACTGAAAGAGGATTCAACTTCCCAGTTCATTGCTTTCAAAAGGTTAGTCACTAGAGAAATGAGAGGACGATTGACTGCAAATAAGATGCATTGTGGACCCACTTACAGTTATTTTAAGTCACAATGAAACAGCATGAAACAGGATATTGGGGCGGGACATAACGCGGGGAGGGATTATTTTTTTAGGTGTATATTATGACATGGAAAATTGGCTAACAAGGTGAAGAAGTAAATTTATATTTCATTGTGAGTTTAAAGCTATATTATGTATAACTTGTTAATGGTAAAATTCTGCCTTATATTCAACAAATTAATGTGTTGGGTCTCACCCAGAGAAAATCCACCCAGCAGCGCTGCATGAAACCATGTAGTTTGTCCCATTCCAGCCCCTGTGTTTAAGAAAGACCAGTGTCAGGATGAGTTGTTGGCAAATAGGAAGTGATGTGTTTTACATATTAAAGGAATAGTTCACCCAAAAATGAAAATTCTGTCATTATCTACTCACCCCCATGCCAGCTGAAACTCGGGTGAAGTTTGTTAGTCCATACAGCAGGCCCTGAGCTGTTGCTGGTTGCTGGTGACCTGACTTCACGGTTAAAAAATTGACGGAAAATAACCATAAAATGGCTCCATGCAGCATAATCCAAGTCTCCAGAAGCCAAACCATCCTAAAGAAATCGCCACACTAGCTGTTATTTCAAAATACGTCACGTATGCGCGCACCCCGGCCTCGATAGGTAAGACTAGCTCGAATTAGCAGAAACAAAACTTCCGGTTTGGCCGTTTAGCCTTCAAAGTTTTCTGATTCCAATTTCAGTGATCAGGTTTGATCAACTCCGGATAAGCTGAGAATGAACTATGCGCGTTCACGGTGAATTTATAAAGCCATCCTCAATCGAGGACTGAAAATAGGATTAATGATGGATTCAGAGGTTAACAAGCAGAGCAGAGTGTCATATTTCACTCCGCCAAACAACAAATATTAAGCAGCATCTAGAGGGCAAGAGTTGGCATGGCAAAGAAAATTGCAGATAGAGTTAATGCGTGAGTTGACTATCAAGTTTAAGGCCTATTTTAGTCATTCAACATTTAACAGACCTCTGTAAACTAATGTTTAATAGGTCGGATGTAACCTATCGCCTGAATTCTTAATGAATTTTGCTGATTTTTATATTTAATTTAGGTGTAATCCAGGCAGCATGAAACACACTTGGTAACAAATTAAAATAAATCCTGGATTTCCGTGAATTCTGATTTAACGGATCTGGATATTTTGCCAATCCTGCTTTCTGGAATACCCCTCTGGCCAATGGTTTAGCCATTGGTATTAATAAACAATCCCATCATCATCATTTTATGCTGTGTAGCTGTGAAAACCTCACTTAATGCACCTTTAATTCTTTTACAGGATAGATGTTGCACTGATCAATGAGCTTTGCTGTAAGCATTACAGCAGTCACACAACTAGGTGAGTGACTAGCCACTTAAAACATCTGCATAACTACTACTTCTGACACCTGAATGATATCGTCCCCAGTACAAGAGTACTTCAGTTTTGATGCTGCTACCATTTCAGTGCTATCCATAATGTGCTGCGATCATGTCTTACAGTGTAGATTACAGTGTTTGTTCATTTTTGACAATAATCATACAATTATTTTCCTCAATGGCAGAAACCACAAAAACAAGCTGCTGTTTCAGCCTGGGGACAAAGTCTGTTGTACAAAGAATGGCTACATCCAAGTCGAAGAGAAGGTGGACGGAGAGAATGAGGAGGGGGGAGAGGAGAGGCGTGGCTTCATGCAATCCAACACGAATCATGAACAAAGTCAGAAAAAGAAGAAGGATAAGGAACAGGACAAACTGCGGCTCTGCAACGGAGAGATTTTCTTCATCCGAGAGGTCGGCATCATGGACAGTGGCTCTTCTTTCCCTGCTGTCTTTAACTTTGATCTCAGTATGAAACACTGCAAGTGAATGCAGGAATGTGATGAATGGTTAATACATAACCTCTTGCTTCCTTGAATAGCTGGACAAATCTCGGAACCCATCGTCTATCGGTCTGACGATTAGAGTAGACTCTGGGGGTGACGGCCAATATTTTGGGGTTTCCGGTGTAGCCAGCGGACATCCGGGCCAAGACTTCCTCTTCCGTGCGCCAGTCCGATTAGCAACTTGAGACGCGAGAATGGAGTTGGAGTTGAGAGACAATGTCTGCGACCGGATTGTTTCACAAGTTTTTTAGGTCCAGACGACATTTCGGCATATGCAACGTCGTCTCCGTGACCGGCGCACGGAAGAGGAAGTCTTGGCCCGGATGTCCGCTGGCTACACCGGAAACCCCAAAATATTGGCCGTCGCCCCCAGAGTCTAATCATCGTCAGACCGATAGACGACGGGTTCCGAGATTGTAGCTGGACCAATTTGGTTTTGAAGGCCGATACGGATACAGATATTTGTGGCTCTCCACCATGGTACATGTGAACAGTACATGATAGAAACTTCATACTTACACCACAGGTTCCCCCTATAGAGCAGATTATTTGATTAGATTTTGAGCACCTTGCTGCATAAATTTGTACGCGACAGTCTTTGAAAACTATGATAAACGTTGTTTTGCAAAACATCAAGCTTTCTGTCAATAGTTGTGTTCTATTTGGATAGGAACTATTTTTTCTGAAAGACACACCTTCTAAGCAGGAGTAAGCATCCATGAGAGCCAGAAGAATCCAAAAATAACTTGACAGAAAGCTTTTTTTTTTTTTTTTCCAAGATAACTGACACTGGTATGATTACACTGTAAGCGTAGTGTTTTGCAAAACAACGTTTATCATAGTTTTCAAAGACTGTCGCGTATGCCCCTAGGTTTCTATTGCAGTAGAGTAGGAGGGGGCCACCTGATTTCATTGACTGACAGATTTTTAACAAAAGGCCAATATCGATATCAAATGGATGTATTGGTGTTTCTCTGGCAGGACAGGACGGTGGAGGGGGAGCCTGGCTCTGCCGGGAGGCGTCCACGCACAAAACGCTATCTTACCCTGAATGACGGCAATGGACGTGTGCTAAAGGGGGACTACAGAGAACTGCAGAGGGAGTGCAGGCTGCAGCATGCCTGGGCTAGGACCATCCACACCTTCCAGGTACACTGACCAGACAGACCGAAAGCCACGTAATACAGAAACATAAGAGGAGAGGAAACTTTAATGACCCCCAAGGGGAAATTAGGTCATTGCAGCAGCAAATAGTCATAGGATACAGCATAGAAGAATAAAATATAAATAGAATATAACAAAATGAGGGTACACAAGAGATAATTTCAATACTAGAACATGTTAAAGACCCTATAGACAACTTTTTTGCTTTAACTTATCATTATGAAGTAAATGTTGATTGCACAGTGTAACGGCTATAGAATAATGACACCATTGGCATTTAGATTGGTTCCCTATAAGCCTCGCTTTCACTATGCAATTCTGTCTGCCACTCGGTACGATCTCCCGGGAGAATTAAGGCTCGATTTACGGCACAAAGGAAGTGCGTCATCCATTGCGCAACCCAAAGAGGAATAGAATAGTTTTCCCCGGTAGCTATTGGTAGCTATAGCGTTAGCCATGTTGCTAACGCTACTGCTAGCAGCCAGAAAACGAACCAGGAGCTACAAGGAAGCCAGGAAACAAACATCTATGTTTGTTTCTGGAACAAAAGAAACAAACAAGTTATCCATTGTCCGTTTGATAATCTAAACAAAGAACAGGTTTTCTTGCAGCGGCCTTTCTAAAATGAGCAGTGGTGAAAGTTACTATATTGTGTTATGATCAAGGAGTTGATAAGCAGACAGATGGTTTGTTCTATTGCACAGAGCTAGGCTCTAACAGAAAGTGATCCGGTTGTCTTTGCGACAGCGGCGCAAACAACAATACCACTTGGAAACACTAGGGGGGGACAACGGGGGGAAAGTTGAAAAGTTGTCTGTATCCACTTTAAATGAGTAGAAATGTTTAAGTGAAAGTATGAAAAGGTATGGATTCCAGCTTTAAGAGAAAACAACCTAAATAATAAAATAGCAGCCTAAATAATACGGGATTTATGGGGCTCTTTGTAATACAAATGTTTCCACCCCTTAAACCTGCAATAAGCGATATCAGACTTATAACCAATCCTGAAAATAATGTGTGCTATATGGAGATTTCATTGTAATGGCGGAATCGATGAGTTAACTTGTTAAACTGGTGAACTTGCTACCTACCTCTTCACTAGTCATTGTGGGACATGTAACCTCCATTTGTCCTTGGTAGGCCTCCGTAGTGCAGTCGCATTGATGTGTGTTATTTACAAATGTGCTGTGGTTTCTGTTGCCCACTAGTAGTCAGAAAAATAGCTTACTGCAGCAACATAGAGGCTCCACTACATGTCAATCATAAAATGTGATTTAGTATAACATGGATTTGCAATGTGTGAGAATTTTCATTTCTTTGTCATTGTTTTTAATGACTCAGGGCTCAGAGAGCGACACCATTGTCTATGTGCTGCAAGACGGCAGGGCCCAGAACTGGAAGCACGTCTACACGGCCGTAACGAGGGGTAAGAAGCGCGTCTATGTGGTGGCTGATGACGAAGGCATTGCATCGGCCATTAAGAGACCCGTAACCCAACGCCAAACCAGACTGGGAGGTCTGGTCAAGGAGGCGCTGGTGAATCCCTGCACTGCAGGACAGGAGCAGGACAGTCAGCCCAGCGGCAGCCAAACCCCGCCGAACACACCACACAAGACGGTCTGGTGCTTTCGTTCTCAACCGTCCACCCCTCTGTCCTCACACTCCCCCAGCAGATCCCAAACATCCCCTGCCCACTCCACACCACTGCTACCCAAGTGCTTGTGGAAGGCCAAGGGGGTTAAGGAGGAGGACAGCGAGGAGGAGAACCAGCCGAACGGTGCTGCGGCATCACCCGGCAACAAGAGGGCGCTCTCTGCTGAGGGTCTGGAAACCCCACGCAAACAGCTTCGGATGATGTCAGTCTAGCAGAAAAGAGTCCAAGTACTGTACTGTAGTTCAGACAAAGTGTGTTGTTGTGGAGCTTTTGTTGGCGTCTTCTGTTTCAGACGTCGTAGCATTCACCACTTGGCTGTTCCAAGGCAAGAGACTCTTTGCTCTAAGTTCAGAATTACCCTCTGAGAAAATTTTAAAGTCAAGTGCTGCACTGCTTCATATTGTGGAGTGTGTATTTGCTCTGTTTTTATTGTTTTCTAAAATATATGACACCAAGTTGCTATAAAATCCTAGTGTAAGTGCAATGGGATTCTCTTTGTCTTTGGTTGTCTTTTCCTGAGCCCTTATGAATTCTCCTTCACATCTTTCCTTGACCTCATGACGTTTTCCAACAAGGTCAAGGAAAAGTGGTTAGGAGTTAGGACGTATTTTTTTGACTATTCGACCGCAGCCTAGCGGGATGAGGGAACTTGACCAATTGTGGGGCGGAGGGTGGGACTAAGGCTGCAATCACAACTATAGCTGGTTTTCTATGCTCCGAACCATAGTGGAAGTTTACTTTGTTGGATTTAAGTATCTACAAATCATTTCTTCTGCAAAGTTGTACTAGAAAAATATATCCAAGAAAAAATTTTGATAAAATATTGTTAATAAAGTTTACAGCTTCTATTAAATTCATTCAGAATCTTTATTGTGAATTTAAATTTAGAACACAGGTGTGTGAATATTGTCTTTGAGTGTAAATTCCAACATGCAAGTTGTAAAGTATTTTGCTGAAAAACCATATTTATGGTTTCTGGCTAACATAATCCAGATGAAGATCCATTTTGGTCGAACAGCTGTATTGCAGAGCAGTGAGCAGTTACTTTTCTCTTTCCAGTGTCTTTCCTTCATATCCTCACTACAAGCTTTGCTTCATGAATACAATCCTCTCATAGTGTGTAATGCAACAGTGAAGGGAAACAATTCTAAATGACAGAACAGAACATTTTTCCTTCATCATTATTACTCAAGTTTTATCAGGTAGGCTTACAGTATAACCAATCCTCTTACTTTGTGTCTGAGGGTTCAGGTTCATTACTGAACTCTGGCGGATTGCCTTTAGACCGGTCACTCTTCATAGACAGACAGCTGGGTACTGGAGACTCTGCTCTCTGCCTGTGGTACTGACCTCTGGAAACAGAAATGTTTTATACATATCATTAGTTCTAGTAAAGACAGACAACAATGCATGTGATGTTGCATATTGTCACTTTTTCTGTCCATCTGGTTCCTCCATCTGGAGTTTTTGCTAAGGTGAACAGCTGGTTATGTTCATATCCTAATCTGCACTTTCACAATCTGCTCTGTGCCAGACTTTTGTTTGTACTGATCAGCTCTGTCCTTTGGCTGCTGATCACCTCTTCCAGCTTTTTTTTCCAACATGTACTGTCATAGCGGCGACCCAAGGCTTTCTGCCTGGATTGTGCGTTGGTTAGTCTGTTCAAGACCACACTGCAGGTCTTGATTAGTTTGCTTCAATTTGATGATTTCAGCAAGGCGCTCCTGTTCTCTGTCATGTGCCTGTTGGTCGGCCTGTCTCATGTGTGCTACCATGTTGAGAGCCACACACCCAAGAGCTTTAGAGAGATCCTTGCCTCTCTGTGTTTGGTCCAGAGCTTCAGACGTAAACTCTGCCAGGTTCTGGCTGATCGTGTCGGGTCCAGCACTCTGTACGCACTCTGTAGTCTTTCATCAAGACCGCTAACAGTGACTCAAGCAAGGCCGGCCCGACGCATAAGCGAACTAAGCGCCTACTTAGGGCCCCCAAGAGCGCTTGAAATTTTTTTGGGTTTTTTTTTTTGTGATATATTATGTCAATGGTTATCATACAAAAATCAAGCGACTCAAAAGAAAAAAGGTTTTAACTCTCAGTAGGTTTGGACATCTTGGTCCTTAAGGATGTCTTCAGCTGCAGCAGGTTCTGATGAGTATACAGTATATGTGGCAGCCTAATAAAATGTACCACTGTTCCATTGTATCAGCGAGTACGTTTACATGCACACCAATACTTCCATTACTGGGAGTCATCAGCTTATAAGTAACGTGATTCCTCTAATGACTCGGTTTACATGGATTCAGTGAATAATCTGCCTATCGCTCTTTACTCCACTGCACTGCTCCATGTTGTTTGCTTTGTAAATACAACATCCAGGTTACTGCGTCTGGTGACCTTTGACCTGTTCTGTTTGAAAAAGCCAAAAGAAATCTAAGGTGCCTCAACAGATGGAAAGATTGAGCAGAAATCTAGCTGTGTTAACCAGGTTCTGCTTACTCTGGTCATGAACTTAGTCTGATTAAGAGAATCAGATGAAGGCCTTAACATGACACTTTCAGTCTAAGTATTGCCTTAATTGGGCTAAGATCCAACTATTAGTGCGCATGTAAACGTACTCTATGTAGGAGCAGTTCAGTGGGTTAATCAGTGATTCCAGTAGTGATTCAAGGAGGGACCACATGAAGAAATGAAGTAGAAATATAGTTAAAATTAAATTCAACTAAACGTGAGTTTTATTTGATTAATTCAATGACTGTAACAGCAGATGGGTTTTCTATGGAGCCCGGGAGTGGCCATCGGGAGAGAAATAATTGATGGTGCTCTGGATATATAAAACGTGTGCAAGTCACAAGCTTCTAAAGAGTCAGAGCACATCATTTAATTTGAAATGTGGCGTTGCCCTGGCTGTGTTGACAGTACATCGAAAGAAAAGGCAACATGTTTTCAGAGGTGGTTGAACTCAACGGCTCGGCTTTTTGGGATAAATGATGTGCCGTTTTAATTGTGGCAACATCATTATTTTGTGCGCACACATTATGGATTAGTAGGAAGGAAAAACAATAAATTGAGGGAACAAAATGTATTTTGTGCGCATGTATTCAGCCAAACCGAGGGCAGGTATGAACCACATCCAGGGAATTAAATGTATCTCATGCGCACGTTGTTCTATATCTTGGCCTCCATAAAACTTTTTTTCTCTCCCTATGGCCACTCCTGGGCTCTGTAGTTTTCAGTACAATAGTGTAGGTTATCAAATAACATTTCCTCATTACAGTATAACCAGTCCTCTTACTTGGTGTCTGAGGGTCCAGGTTCATTACTGAACCATGGAAGTAGACCTTTAGACCGGTCACTCTTCATAGACAGGCAGCTGGGTACTGGAGACTCTGCTCTGCCCTCCTCTTCCTCCACACAAACACTCATCTTCCGGACTTCAGTCAGGCTGAGAGGTAAACGGGTAACACTGGAGACACACACACACATACAGTTAGTACCGCCTTGTTTTCTTTAAATATGTCTAATTAAAAACAGTGTGTATTAAACATCCAATCAGGATTTTGTATCCACAGATGAATCAGTGATAAACTGTTTAGTTCATTCTGACTCTTATTCCCTCTACAGGCCACAGGGTGACAACTGACTCAGAGACTTTTACACTAAAATAATAACAATAATGTTGTAATAACACCAACTCAGACTTTTACAGTAAAATAATAAGAATGTTGTAATAACACCAGCTCAGACTTTTACAGTAAATAATAATAATGTTATAACACTCACATTGCTTGTTTCCTTGTTTCCCTCTGTGAAGTTGGCCGATACTGGAGATTCAGTGAGGAGGCAGGAGGCAGATCAACTTATTTTTAAGCCCATGGTGAGGCACATTTATTCAAGCAGAACTTTTTACAGGTGCTACCACCTGTATGTATGTGTATGGCTGCAATGACAGATACCACCCAGCAATCCTCATGTTGGCATCTCGCATCTTCTGCAGCCACTGCAATGCCCTGTGGTCTGTTGAGGTACTATCTGCTAGGAAGAGACTTAGTGCTTCTAAGTCTCTTCCTAGCAGATAGTACCTCAACGATTCCACTGCCCACTTCATTGCCAGGCATTCTTTCTCTATCGTGGAATACCTGGTCTCTCTGGGCAGCAGCTTGTGACTCAGGAACACCACTGGCCTCTGTTCCTCATCCACTTCCTGCAGCAGCACAGCTCCCAAGCCCACTCCGGACGTGTCTGTCTGCAAGGTAAAGGGCTTAGAGAAATCAAGGGTATGGAGGACTGAGGACTCACAAATGGCTCCTTTCAGCTCCTTGAACGCCTTGTTGCAGTCATCAGACCATCTCACTCTGTTCGGCGCTGAATCCTTCTCCAGGTCGGATAGCACTGCAGAGATGTCAGCAAAGTTAGGGATAAATCTCCTGTACCACCCTACTAACCCCATGAAAGATTTCACCTTCCTCTTGGTTGTAGGCACTGGGAACTCATGGATTGCCTCCACCTTTCCCACCTGTGGTCTGATCATCCCATTCCCAATCCTGAACCCCAGGTACTGTACCTCTCTGTGGGCAAAAGCACATTTACCCGGATTGATGGTGAGACCTGCCTCTTTTATGTGCTGGAGCACCTGGCGGACGTGTGCTACATGGTCTTCCCAGGAGTTGCTAAAGATGACCACGTCATCTAGATAGGCTGCCGCAAACTCTGGGACCTCCTTTAGCACATGATCCATCAACCTCTGAAATGTGGCTGGTGCCCCATGCAGGCCAAACGGCATCACTGTGAACTGGAACATGCCGAATGGTGTCTTGAAGGCAGTGAACTCTCTGGATTCTGGAGCCAAGGGCACCTGCCAGTACCCCTTGCTCAAATCCAGCATGGTGATGTACCTGGCTCCTCCCACTCTCTCCAACAACTCATCAACTCGTGGCATGGGGTATGGGTCAAACTTGGAAACTGCATTCACTAGTCGCAGGTCAATGCAAAACCTAATAGTGCCGTCTTTTTTAGGGATCAGCACAATAGGACTGCACCATTCGCTACGAGAAGGTTCAACCACACCCAGGGCCAACATTACCTCCAGTTCCTGCTTTAGAGCTGACAGCAGCCTCTCTGGGATCCGGTAGGACTTCTGACGAGCTGGGGTGTTGTCCGTCAGGTAAATTCTGTGATGAATCAGGTCGGTATACCCCGGCTTTTCCTGGAACAGCTCCGGGTCCAGCAGTTCAATCAGATCCTGTTTCTGGGCATCAGACAAATGAGTCAACTCCACCAGATATTGTTCTGATGGTGCAGGGAAAAACATTTCTGAGGTCTCCTCATTCCCACTTACTGCTCTCACAAACAAACTTTCCTTCACTGGTTCTGGTCTAGCATGAAACTCTTTCAGCAAATTAACATGAAAGGTTTGATACTTCTTACCCCTGTCCGGCATGTAGAGTTCATATGTCAGTTTCCCAACCTTTCTTGTGACCTTGTAGGGCCCGTGCCACTTTGCCAACAACTTGCTCTCACTGGTGGGAAGGAAAAGAAGTACCTGCTGACCTGGTTGCAATTCTCTGGATCTGGCCTTCTTGTCATACCAGGTCTTTTGTGTCTCTTGGGCCGCCTGTAGATTTTCCTGTGCCAGCGCCGTCATCTTCTCCAATCGCTCTCTCATTTTCACCACATAAGACACCACGTTGTCTCCCCCAGACTTTGGGCTCTCCCAGTGCTCCTTCAAAAGGTCCAAAGGACCCTTTACATCCTGCCCATAAAGCAGCTCAAATGGGGAGAATCCTGTTGATGCCTGGGGTACCTCCCGATATGCGAACAGGAGGTATGGCAGCCACTGATCCCAGTCTGAACCTGTTTGAGACACAAACCTACGAAGCATGTTCTTTAAGGTTTGATTAAATCGTTCAACCAAACCGTCAGTCTGTGGGTGATATGGAGTGGTTTTGATGCCCTTAATACCCAACAGCTGATACACATGCTTGAGGAGTCTTGACAAGAAGTTTGAGCCTTGATCTGTGAGAACTTCACTGGGTATTCCTACTCTTGAGCACAGTTGGAGTAGAGCATTAGCTACATCTCTAGCCTTGACACTTCTCAGAGGAAAAGCTTCTGGGTACCTTGTTGCATAGTCCACTACAACCAGAATGAAGTGGTTGCCTGATGCGCTCCTCTCCAGTGGTCCTATCACATCCATCCCTATCCTGTCAAAAGGAGTTTCGATGATTGGAAAGGGTTGTAAACTTGCCCTGGCCACTCCCTTGCCTGAAATAACTTGACACTCAGTACATGTCTTACAGAAGGTTTTTACATCTGTATACATACCCGGCCAAACAAAACGTCTACCGATCCTTGCCAGAGTTTTGTTGAACCCCAAATGACCAGCCCATGGAGTTGAATGGCCCAAAGTCATAACAGTGTGCCTCAGAGACTATGGCATTACCAAAGCATCTACTTGGCCCTTCCTCTGATATAGACTGCCTCCCTTCAAGATGTACAGTGCATCATCTCCTATGCTTGGCTGTCCTTGCTTCACCCCATCCTTTTCTGACACTTTCCCAAACCATGCCGACAATGTAGGGTCCTCCTCTTGTAACTGTGCAATGTCTGATGGGATGTGCATCTCTACAGGGAGGGTGGGGTTGGGTAAGCTTTCACTGGATGGTTTAGGACCACCCAGAAACTTGTCACTTCGCTTCTGGCTGTTTGATTTCACCCTTTTTTCTGGTGTTGGTTCCAGTTCAATGTTATCAAAAGGCAGCTCCTTGAAATCCTCAACTATACTCTGTGCCCTTGTAATGACCATATTACACCCTTTAGGCTTGTGTAAAAGGTCCAACAGTATTGGGATGTCCCAGCCCAATACAACCGGGTAAGGTAGCTTTGGCGCTAGTGCTACTGGGAGGAAAAAGGTTTGGCCACCTGCTGCAGTGGGGTAAGGTTTCTCATCCCCATGGATACAGGTTACTCCCACCCCTTCCTGACAGCTCCACCCTTCCCTAGATACCAGGCTTGCTAGCACTACTGTCTGTGAGCTCCCTGTGTCTATTAGGGCTGTCTGTTTCTTGCCATTAACCAGTACTGGTGTAAAATGACGAGTATCCCCCACCAAACTCTCTGATGGGACCGGCCTAGGTACAGAGCAAAGGAGGACCTGCTTGCTTTTTCGGGCAGGACAAAAGGGTTTTGTGTGCCCCAACTCCCCACAGTAAAAACATTTAACATCTTTTTTGTTAGCGCCCACAGATGGTATCATAGCTGAGCTGTGGCCTTATATACCATCCTACCCAGGTGCTTAATTAGTGGATCAAACCAACAACAGGGGTGCTCCCACAAAGACATTCTTACACATAATTAACACATATAGAGTTATATTTAGTAGTTATACAATTTGTAGTCTCATATATATATATATATATATATGAGACTACAAATTTATACAATTTGTAGTCTCATATATATATATATATATATATATATGAGACTACAAATTGTATAACTACTAAATATAACTCTATATGTGTTAATTATGTGTAAGAATTACTACAATTACTAATGGGAGCACCCAGAACTATAAATTAAACTTCAGCTGCTGTAGGACTCTTTTGCCCGAACACCAGGACCTACAACACACTGGTAAGTACATCCAGCGAAACAGTTATGTTAGCAGTATTTAGACTACCATCAAACAATAGACAGCCGGCATGCCTGTTTGTGGTATTGCCCCAACTGCTTCTCCATGTCTCCTGCCTTGTGTCGGACTGACTTCCATGGCTGCCAAGAACTGCAGACCAGTGAATCCTCCTAAGTTACACAAGCACAGACATTAATAAAACACACAACACACAACATGATGTGGGGGAAGTGAGGGAACTCCATCACACTCTCCTCCTGCTCTGCTCTGTGTCTCAAAATGGAGTCTGAACTAAGTTGCTTCACACTTTCACTTCCACTGTTCATGTACCTGGATCACCTGGTCAGTGTTGCGCCTCCCCGCTCCATTTCCTGCACATGTCTTCTGATTAGACTGAAGTCACATGTACACAATTGTGTATGCGTGTTTGTGTGTGTGTGTGTACTTTTTGTTGATTTGTTTATGAGAAACTCTCTTGTATTGAATAGCTCTCATTGAAAGGAGGTTTGGGCAAAATTCAGAGGAGGCCGGGCCACAGGACACAGAAATTCATCTTTTGACATACAAATGTCAGATAAATAACACAAAAAACACAGTTAATAGGTACAGTATTCACCACACAATCAACATAACACAGTAGACAAGACGGTACAGTATTCACACATTCAGGGACTCAGTCTTTGTTCAGCAAAGCTCTGCTGGTGGATGAATGACCTGCTAGCATCCTGTATCTTGGGCCTGATGCCAATGGCTCATAAGCACTAATGTGACACATGTCCAATAATTGCCGCTCCTTTCTTCATCGGTCGGTTCTCATAGATCGATGTTATACATCCAAGCTGTGCCCCAGCGATCCTACCGGACATATTGACTATCCTATGGAACTTATTTTTACCGCTTACCGACAAGGAGGAAAGGAAAGTTAAGACACAACGAAAGAACAGAACCATTATGTCTTTGTTCACCTTATATTGCCTCAACTTCTGCATGAAGTGCAACTCTGTAAGCCTTTCTTATGAATAACCTCCGTATTTAAGTCCCATGTCCAATTTGCATCACTGTTCACATTCTAGAACCTGAGGATCCATTTGAATGGTTTAGTCCAGCTCTGTGTTCAGGGAAGGGAACTTTGTCAGGAATGCCTGGTTGGGGCATGTTGTCACGCTGATTTCAGGGCATGTTGTCATAACTATTGAAATTGGGTTTTTTTTGGTTAGAAATGCCTTTACATTCATCTTTTTCTGAATAGATATTATATTATTTTGGTACTTGAACCCACAAACCTTTGCTTGTGTAACATACAGCTACAGAAGGTACATTACTATTATTATTGTTTTCTTTAAGTGACTAAGAAGTTATTTTACATCAAAAAGCATCAATGTGTATAATTACATGCACATTAATATATCACACTATTAGAAATTGTATCAGAGTTTATGTTTTTTTATTTTACCTGGTGTGTGGTGGGTGTGGATTTCTGAGATGAAGTATGTTGTTTTCAATACATACTCATGTGTCATGTGTCGTGTGTGACAACATGCCCTGACGTGGGGTAAGTTGTCACAAGTTGTCAAGTGGTATTTGATCAGTAATAACTTTTGCTTCCAGTAAAATATTGAAAATGTAAAAATGCCATTTTTTGGAGGAGACCTTAATCTAGCTAGAAAACTATATATGGTATCCCAGTAGGAAGGCACTGCTGAGAAATACACCAATGAGTAAAAAGTGTGACAAAATGACCCGGTCTCCCCTAATTGTGCAGTTCACCTCCTGCTCCCACAGGGACAAAGGGGCTCAGGGCAAAGTCAGAAAACTGACTGGCAGCTTTAGCGTGAAGTTAGAGCAGACTCCTTCACCATAGGCTGTTTTCTCATTCAGAAACCAATTACTTTGTATTTAAAAGTCAAATTCAATAAGCACCCATATTAATGTTTGATGTCATAATAATAGGCTCTAATGAAAACATGCCAACTAACTATAAATGCTGCATGTGCACTATGACATACAGAACGGAGACTAAAGTGGACATCAAACAGTAATGTGGGTGCTCACTCACTAAATTTGACGATTAAATATAAAGTAATTGGCTCAAAACAGTATTTCTACCTATTTTAAAATCTCACGCTTTTATTTTGAAGGCTAAACGGCCAAACCGGAAGTCTTGTTTCTGGTCATTCAAGCTAGTCTTACCAATCGAGGCCGGGGTGCGCGGCGCGCAACCGTGACGTATTTTCAAATCACGGCTAGAGTGGCGGTGGCGATTTCAGCTAAATAATGGTGTAAATGTCGGTCTTTTCAAGTCACTTTGGGGTCGTTTGGCTTGTGGAGATTTGCATTATGCTGGACGAGCTGCATGGAGCCATTTTATGGGTATTTTCCGTTATTTTTTTTAACCGTGAAGTCAGGTCAAGTCAGGTCAAATTGTAGTCAGCGGGTTCAGGAAACAGGCTGCAATAACAGGGTTCCTCCACTAGATGGAAGAAGAGCTCTATTCTTGTTAGGTTTTCTCTCTCTCTCATCTGTCCTATAAATACATACAAACAATGCATACGATTTGAACATACATTACATAATATTAAAGCACATAGAACTGTTTTTTAATAATTCTGTAATATAAATATAAAGTTGTACATTGTTCCTGGTATTATGGCAGCAGTAGACACATTTAGCTGCTAAGTGCTGCGATCTTCCCCCTACAGAGAAGGAAGTTTATTTTCATTCACTAGGTCATGAGGCCTGGAATAACTTTTTAGTCCTCATGTCTTTGTATTTGGGACATGTATAGAGGAAATGCATTTCAGTCCTTGTGGCAATAGGTGCAGACAGAGAGGAGGCTCTGAGTCTGGTCCGCTGACTGTGTTGTTCAGTGAACTTCACAGCCAGCCCATCTAGAAGCTGGACCTCTGGGGTGTGTTGATTGTTGAGGAGAGCTTTGTATATTCTGCCTCATTTAGATGGAACCAAAATTGAATTGCTCTTTTTTGGATTTGAATGCTCAGGCGATACAGACCAAGTTCAGCCCTGCATGCATTGCTTTTGCAAAATTCCACTTCAAATTTTCCAGCAGGCGTTTTATCCCAATTTTTCATTTGTGTCAAATAAGGCCCCATGTTTCACTTGCATAGAGCATAACTGCTGTGATGAGTGACTTGTATGAAATGATGATCTTGTCTAGTGCCTATTGGAGCACTTGTACAGAAAGGTTGACTGCTCTTTCTTTAATGCCACTTTGTATTTTGCTTTCTTACACTGTTGCATGTTGTTTGTAACCTGTATGTTTGTCATGATGCTGCTTTCTTGACCACGTCTCCCTCAAAAAAGACATTCTTCGTCTCACTGGGAATCAACTGGAAATAAACACATAAACTAAATACATAGAAATGCATTACCCAAGTTTATGGAAAGTCGTGTTCTTGCACCTGTATTCAAAATCTATCATTTTTTGTGTGTTTTATTTTTTCATAATTCTAGATCCTTAATATATACAGTATATATATAATATGAAATGGTAAATCGGAGTGTCAGTGACATCTTCAGCCAAATTGGCAATGTAAATCAATAGGTTACATTTTAGTGATGTTACGTTCGTGAACGATCCGATTCTTTTCAACGGCTCTTTGGTACGAACGAAGGGAACCGAGTCGTAGATGAGAGCCGTTCTTTTTGACAGATTATCTATCTGATTTGCACTAAAATCTGTTCTGCCCAAAAATTCATTATACTTACATAACACATTTCATACAGAGGGTAAATTCAAAGTAGTAAATTCACTGACAAAGCAGAGGGAGATGGCGTCACGTTGTGTTTACAATGCAGATCATTGACATTAGGTCTGGTGTTCCGCTGCCCCCTGGTACAGCGCTGCCCCCTGTTGTAGTTTCGTATTTCAGCCGCCAGGTGTCAGGAGACAAAGACACTGTTTACTGCAAGCAGGCGTGCTGTACAAATGTGTTTCCCGTGGACGCTTGTCATGTTCAGTGGTAAAAAAAACCAAAAACCTCAAAGTATTTTCTGTACACGCTATTTCCAAACGTCAAAAACAAAATTCTAGATCTCTAAATATAAGATGGATTGTAAAAATGGGTTAATGTTTATTAGTAATTTGGTTTATTAGTCCTGAATTTCTAATTTAAAAAGTGCTGTCCAATCCTAATAAAAAAATCTACACAATCTAAACAATTCATGATTTTACAAATAAGTGGGCCTATATACGCTATCTGACATAATGGGGCAGACATGCAACAAAGCAATTAATGAGCAAATATTGAACCCATGACCTTCATTTCTGCAGCCTATACTGTGAGGCAGTTCCTTAGACCACTGAGCCACTGTGAGCTTTCTCATAAATCCCATTTGTGTTTCTATCATTGTGTTTTGTTTTTCTTAATTACTTTCTATGACTGGGGAAAGAATGGGGAAATTCATGAAACACACCAATCTTTTTTTTTTTTTTTTATATTTATTTTATGCTTTACTGACAGAGATAGTGCGAGAGAGAGAGACAGGAAGGTATGGGAGAGAGAGGGGAGGACATGCAGCAAAGGATTTGAACCCGGGTCGCTGCGGGAAAGACTGAACCTTATGTACCATAAGTGACCCAGGTTCTACTCAGTGAGCCACCAGGGTGCCCCACCTTGGCTCTAGTCTTGCTGGTTTCTCTTTATATTGGATTAATGACAGTATTTTCGCTTTTAGAGTGGCCAGTCCACTCCCCATTATTGACACAGTAGGAAAGCTGAGAGGACGGAGTAGGGGAAAACATCAGAGAAGGTTCTGGTGGGACGGAAGCCCAGACCAGCAGGGGAAGACCTGCATGTAGACCCAAAGACAGGCGGACTGCCACTACCTCTGGACATGAAAATGTCTGTCTACCCTAAATGATAAGGCATAAGAGCAATCATTTTATGACTTGTGTTCAATTCACTCTCCAACCAGGAGATTAAGACAAAACAGTAGAGAAGAAGATTGTGGGGAAAAGTACATTAACTTACATTGGAGTTGAACCTTTCAGCAAACTGAGACTCCTTGATTTTCACTAAACTACACAGGGAGATGAAACATCCGGGGCAAGACAACATATCCATATTATCTGATGTGTTACAGTGAGTGTTGTCATGTGTAAAGTTTGAGGTCACTACTTTTGTACATTTGTGAATGAATGGTAGGCCTATCACACATCTAAAATACTCAAGAGGCTTGTATATAGGCCTTCCCATGTGAACGATTCTGTGCCTTAGCTCTGATACACAAGTAATGATAAATCAACCAGGATTGCAATTTACAAACTAAAGACCAATTTGGGTTCAGTTATTACATTTTTGCATTGGATTACCATACAAAGCGAGAAAGAAAGGCATAATCACAGAGGGTGAATCACCTTATACAGATTCTACAGTTCATATCAAAGTTGTTTTTACCCCACATTTAAGTCTATCAAAACGTGTAGAACTTTTGTACCAAAGAACTGGAGAAATGCCATCAACAAATGAACCAAACCAAATCAGCTGAATGAGCTTTTAAAAATGCAGTGAAGGGTTTGGAGGCTGATTCAACTGGAGTTTGTAAATGCTTCCCTATAGCTAGACTCATCTACTCTTTTTAGGTGCAGGATTCTGTGTGTTTTTTATTACTTCTTTTACTGCCTTGTTTTTATTGTATGTCTCTTCATGTTTGTTTTTGTATGTTGCAGCACTGTATCGCTGCTGTCTTGGCCAGGGCTCCCTCGAAAAAGAGATCTTGTAATCTCAATGAGACTCACCTGGTTAAATAAAGGTTAAATAAAATAAATAAATAAAAACCTTAACTACAACCTCAAACCAGATTTTTTCTGTTTATCCCTTTAACCCATTTGTAGAACAGACTGTCCTTTCCACTTAGAATACATTATACAGATCTAACCAGATCTAACACAGCAAGAACCCAATCAAGCATATTAATGAGAATTTGCTCATAAATATGCTTGTTTGGGTCCAGGGGTGTTGGAGGGTGAACACCTGACTGACTGTTGTTTGAAATTTTAGCTCACAGTAGCATACAGCATCCTCAGTAACAATACACTGCATTGGGTCGGCCTATTTGAAATGGCCTGTAACTTTTTGAGAGTTACCACAATGATCATGACAAACTTGTCTTCAATGTATTGCATGTGAGAGGCATGGAGAGAAAATGCAACAGGAAAAGGTGATTAAAATCAACTATTTTTACCCTCAACAGTAACATGCAATAATTTCAAAGATTTTACTGAGTTAGTTCATATAATATCAAATCACTTTATCTAGCACTAACCTGTGGATGGCATCTCTGGGGATACAGATATGCAGAACAGAGAAATAACTTTTTTCCATAGTTGATATGGTAGGCTGATAGTATACCAACAAGCAATACATGTGTTTTGCCTGAAAATAGCATTTCAACATCTGTACTAGCGTCTAAAACCTTTACCTCGGTGCCTGTTTGGTTTCAGACTGCCTTGTGACTTGCTTTGAACACAGAAGAGGTAAGAAAACAAGAAGCAAGCTTAGCCTGCGTGCATATCAAAATGAAGCTGAGAAGAAATAGCATTTAACTTGTTTATTTAAAAATCGCACTTGACAAAAAAAATCGACAAAACTGTTTTGACTGTACAAGTAGCCCAATATTTTACAAAGTAGGCATGTTCGCCTGGCTCTGGGTAAAGAACGGTTAGCAGTCAAATATTCCAAGGCCTTAGTAAATTAATACAAGCTTAAATAAATTATTGTGAACAAGACAACATATGAATCTCCAGTTAATTCAAAGTATTACATTTGCAAGATACACCTTTGTTTGCTCGTCGTACCAAGCCGTCTCCCCCCGCAGCAGACCAGTACAGACACTACTGAGCAGTATCAAGTTTACCTCAGGAAAGTAAGACAGGCACAGATTCAATTATGGAGTACATGCGCCGTCTAGTGGTGACATGCTTTATTACGCGGGAGACACGCATGTACGGGGGGGGCAGCTCTGTGCGGAACACCGGCAATACGAGTAATTTAGTGCTGCTAAACCTAGTCCACACATGCGAAATGAAATTATATTGGTGGGATGTCTAAGTTTGAATCTGATCCAAATCTTACCCTATCATTATCCTAGTGATTATTTCGCAGATAAACCTAGTAATCCCCGCCCCCTAAAAAAAAGAAAAAATAACGATGAACGGCTCTTTTGAACGGCTCTCGGAAAGGAACGGAGCCATAAGATCCGGCTCCCTTCAAAGAGCCGTAATTCCCATCACTATTACATTTTCCTTGATTTTCATGACTCACAACTTATTTAACAACAGAGCAATACACTGCTTTATTTAAAGGCAACAATAATTACATACTAGAAATAGATACATTTTCTGAAGAAAATTTAAAGTCGCCTTTGCTAGAGTGCTGTTAAGTTGCGGGTAGAGTTTCGCCAGTGGTCGCTACGGTGTTTCTAGGTGATTGCTAGGCTTTTGCTAGGTGATTGCTAGGGTGTCACTAGTGGTTGCTAGGGTGCTAGGGAACACAGAGAATCCAAGGAAACAAGACTAGGTCAAAACCTAGTATATGGCTAGACCTTGTATGGGTGTGCCACGTGCCACGGCCGACCAATGGCGTAACTTCATCACTCAGTCAGTCAGTCAGTCAGTGACAGACATTTGCGTTTATAGGGCTGGCCCCGCTGTTGCGGTCCACCCAAAAGGAATTGTTTTTCCACGATTTACAGTCACGAGTTACGATCATTTAAAATGTAACAGGTTGCTGTAGCGCCCCCAATTGACGAAATGACAAAATTTTACACATTGGCTGAGACATGATACGTGCACAATTGTACCAAATTTGGATGGGATAGCATAATGCGTTCATGAGTTATACCAATTTTTAAAACATAGGCCCCGCCCACAACATTTGATCAAACTTTGGAAGCCAATAACATCAAAACGGTACGGAATATCAGAAAACATAAGGTTCTTATGCAATGGAAATGTTGTTCACTACTCCAGTAAATAGGACGAACCTTAGATACGACTTGGCAACGGGAGATATTTCTAGTCCGCTCAGTTCATAGAACCCTTTGGCTCAGCTATGAGCCAGAAAGCTAACATTATGCTAGCAAGATTCAAAGTCAATAACAAACAGTAAATATAATTTGACAGTATGTTTAACAACAAGACTAGCTAGCTATCCAGCCATGGCATTGTCCCCAAATCAATATCAAGATTTTCACGAACAAATGAGATAGGCCATGTGTCTGTCGGCCGCAGCCTGAAGTAGTGAGTTGACTAGCGAATGGGATGTGAGATGATCGCTTACCGTATGTGATGCAAAGTATCAGTAAGTTCAGAGGGGCAGTGTACTTCTTGCAGCTTGTGTGTTACAGTCGCCATCCTGTGGTGTTCAGAGGATGAGGCACTATGCTATGTTTACTCATTTTAGATACAGGCTGATGCTACGTAGCCAGCGCATTCATTTAGAACGGTGAAGAGACAGTTTCACTGGAACTACTTAGTGGGTGTACATTATCAGGAATTAATGGACACCCTGCAGCCAATCAGAATCGAGTATTCAACCAGACTATGGTATAATTCCTGATGCTGTGTGGAAAGTTTGGTGAAGATTGGACAAAATCTGTAGGAGGAGTAGTGAAAAAACTGTTTTGAACAAAATTCAAAATGGCAGAAAATCTAGTTAGGCGGAAGTGGGAGGGGCCTATATCGTTAGATGCGTAATGAGCCAAGGAATCCAGGGAAAAAGAATTTTGATTCTACAGGCTACGATTCAAAAGTTAACCAAAACGTAAATAGGGCTGTAAATAGGGCCACCATTAGGTCAATTGGTGTAATTTTTTAGACCTGCGTTAAAGGGGACACATTGAACCTATCTAGCCAATTTGGGAACTGTAGCTCTCATGGATTCTGAGCTACAGATACTTTTATGCAAAATCCCATGTACTTGAATGGGGCAAAAAAATTGCACTTAATCGCGAATATCGCAAAAACTACATGACAAATCTCTTAGAAAAGTAACAGCACACTTCCCCTTCATAAGCCGCACGTTTTGCAGGAGGAGTTGCGCGCACAACTTTTGTCCGGAAGAATACGGAAAAATAATAATACATATGTTACATAATAACAGTGTGCTTTGCCTACGGCAAGCACAGACAGGCCAAAGTTGCACTGTCCGACCAATTCCGGCCACCATATTCTCAGGGGGCGTATACTGATGTAGCCGGTGGGGGCGTGTCTTGTAGCGAGTCTTAATATAGAACCAACTTGGTCTGCAGACTGCAGAGAGTCCCTTCTCCCGAGTAATGCTGTCCTGTAGGTTTTCGATATGTCAGCAGCGAAGAGAGCTGAGTCAGCTGAAGAACTCACCCTTATAGGGTACATATTACCTGAGAAGAAAGTTTCCAGAGTGGAGGATGAAGGTGAACAGTCTGAAGAGGAGGAGGAAGAGGAAGAAAAACAGCCTGAATTTCTGGATATGACAGAGATGAGCAGTGTTTCCTCCGGGGGACAAATGTTCCAGTCCTCGGTACCTCGGAAAAACAAAGGTCAGGATTGTGCTTGGTGTTGCTGTAGTGGTGTTTGATGTTGTTGTTGCGGTGGTGGTTTTGTTATTTGTGTTGTATTGGTGGTTGTTTACCCCAGGTGCATGTTGTTGTAGTTATGGAGAGTACGTGACACTCAACTCCATGCAAATATGTGGCAATTTAATGTGACTTTGATGTATGTCGGCAAACGCACACCTCTTAAAACATGGCTCAAGAGTTTTTTTTAGTAACCGTTAGGATAAACTCTTCAACTGGGCACAAATCCAATTTACGACACCATTTTTTCCCGGTAAATTTTAAATGTGAACAACGTCACCTGCTGGGCTAATTCATAAAACTCCGCTATTCTAAACCGAATGTTTATGATGTCACTTACTGAAATTATAAATTGGCCAGTGGTGATCGTCACCTGATGAAGACCTATCAAAAGGGAGCATTGGCAGCAGCGTTCTCTTTCTTAAAGACTTTAGCTCTACTCCAGCTAAAAAGTTTATGGGACGCGCGTATGTTCATCTTCTCTTTTTTAATCATAAACTGAATCAAATCAGATGGAAATTGCCGTATACAACCGCAATCAAAGCCAGTGCGCGAGTCATCAAACATTTCCACGTTTCCAATGATAATTAATCTTCTAGGACACAATGTGACGTCATCTATTGATTTTTAAATAATTTACATTCATTTTCATTAGTTAACATTCATTTCTACAATATACCGTCTGAGTAGAACAGGTGGTATTTTTTGCTACGTGTTTTGAGTCCCATCATGGTCTAAAGCAATGATTCTCAACCTTTTTCATATCAAGGACCCCTAAGTTAGTCCACATTAGGGCCATGGACCCCCATTTGTCTCACGGACCCAAATCTGAGAATATTTCTATTGTCAGATATAATTTTGTCCAGAATTCCATGATTATCTGTATTGTTGGCAAAGAGATAACAGTGAAACTATGATCAAAACAGCCTTCTTCTACATTCTGTAACTGTGTTAACTTCTTGTAAATGATATAATGGTGAAGTTTAACAATTGATCAATTTGCTGGGGACCCCCGGAAACCCCCTCAAGGACCCCTGGTGGTCCCCAGACCCCATGTTGAGAACCACTGATCTAAAGGCTGTTTCAGAAGCTTTTTCATTTGACAAGAATAAAATACTGAGGGGAAACGGTGAATATTTGTAATCGTTGGTATAAAAAAAAAAAAAAACAGAAAAAACCCCAACTGAATATTGGAACAAAATATCATTTATTTGCAGCTTTAATACAAAAATATTAGTATCTGCCTTCAAAACCCCCCATCGGTTGCACCCTACTGATCTTGTTCCTATGTGTACAGTTGAGTTCCAGGTCTTGTCTGGAGGAATCCACCAAGTGGAGGGAGGATTCGCTCTCAGGAGTCCTTGGTGGGAGGTGACTTGTTCTGTCCGACGACAGAGGGACAAGCTGGTTGTGAAGGGGTATCCTTCCTACAAGCTACGCTCCGACCTGGACAGAGAAGGCTGGCGTCCCATCGTGTCCCTGTTTCTAGCTGCTTGCCAAATAGAACCAGAGTTTATTGCACAGTTCTTTGAGTGGTTGCCAGAAGATACAGATGTCTCCATTTGCAACCTGATGGAAGTCCTCTGTGAATTTTCAGAAGGGGCCAATGCAGGAGTAGCTCAGTGCATTGCAGCCCGTCTGCTAGAATCAGGTTTGTTAACAACTATCTTAACTCCCACCATATAAAAAGACCTGAGTGTTATGAATAAGATACTGTGTTTTCTCTGTCTACATGAATGCTTGGTAATTGTAGATTAGCACATCCTTCCCTCGACAACTGATAATGAGGTGCCTCTCAGCAAGGCACTTAAACCCAAGCTGCACCAGTGGTATGGCTGAACAATTAATCAGAATTTTATCGAAATTGCAATATGGCCTACTGCAATTTTCAAATCGCAGGAGGTGCAATATTTGTTTGGTGAAATGTGTGTCAAAATACCATTTTAAATGAAATATTGTGGTGCTGCAGAGATGTCCTGGCCTACACATCATATTCTACAGACTTAAGAAAACATCTTTGTTTGGTACAGATCCCCGCAAAAATCACACCATAATCATTTTAATACATTTTTCTATGAAAATGAGAATAATGATGTAAAAATGATCATTCCCTCTAATATCACAAATCATATCGCAATTGCAATATCAGTCAAAATAATCGCAATTAGATATTTTTTCAAAATCGTTCAGCCCTAACATCCACATTTGGGAGCTGCCCAGTAAAACCACTGAGCAGCTCCCAAATGTGGATGTGTAAAGGGTAAATCATACTTCTGCGTTGACTGACGCCGTAGCTACGCCATCAGTACAGCGTAGGCCAAAGAGGCAAAAATTTAACTGCGTGTAGGGTAGGGCTGCACGATATATAGTTTCAGCATCGTCATCGCGATGTGCGCATGCGCAACAGTCACATCGCAGGACGTGCGATGTCAAGTAAGGCAAATTAACTCAAACACGTCCTGCTACAACTTTTTTGCTGTTTGACACAAAAGGAAAACTCGCACGGTTCTCGTTTTCCATGACTAATCTACAAGAGAAGTCTGTCTGATATAACGTAATTTACTCTGATTTAAGGGTTTGTTATCAGAGTAGCGTATGTTATCTTTCCAGCTTTCGCGGCTCCGAACCGTAGTTAGGAAGCCTCTGGTGTTGTGCTAGCCTATTTTAGCTTAGCCTGGCTTGTAGCTGGTAACACGCTTTTTACTAAGAGTCTGGACCAACTCTGCAGTGGAGAACTGGCACTTTATTTCGGTAGAGCAGTGAACATAATGCACGGCCTCTCGGTGACGTTCTAAGCTCTTTTCCCGCTAACTATGGTAACTTAGCATCCTGCAACTCACTCTGGCTCATGGATGTAGGCTCTGGCTGCGGCTAAAAACACACTCACTTCCTGCTATGTCACCCGTGCAGGTTACCCACAAGGCCACCTTCTTAAAGGGGCAAGGCTTGATAGAGCTATTCAAGTAATTTGGTGAAAATTCCTGTATTTTTTCATATTGCAATATATATCGCAGAAAAAAAAAATATTGCAGTTGTCAGTTATCGTGCAACCCTAGTGTAGGGTGACGCAAGACCGGAAGGACTGATTGGTCCGCTTTGTATTGCATCCTACCTGTATCCGGTTCATGTTCGCTGACAGCAAAGACAATGGAGATAGAAGAGAGACGAGCTGTGGAGGGCTGCAAATATATTAATTTGTAGGACACCTCATCTCCAAATTATAAACACTACCAGATGTCACTGAATTCATGGTGAGAAATATGCCAGAACTAGGGCTGCAACTAACGATTATTTTCATTGTCGATTAATCTGTCAATTATTTTCTTGATTAATCGATTAGTTGTTTGGTCTATAAAATGTCAGAAAATGGTGAAAAATGTCGATCAGTGTTTCCCAAAGCCCAAGATGACATCGTCAAATGTCTTGTTTTGTCCACAACCCAAAGATAATCAGTTTACTGTCATAGAGGAGTAAAGAAACCAGAAAATATTCATATTTAAGAAGCTGGAATCAGAGAATTTTGACTTATTTTTCTTAAAAAATTACTCAAACTGATTAATTGATTATCAAAATAGTTGGCGATTAATTTAATAGTTGACAACTAATCGATTAATCGTTGCAGCTCTAGCTTCAGAGAATGTAAACACTACTTCTTCTGTTATTATTTCCGTGTTAACAAAGCACGGCACTGCCGTCTAGCGTTTCGGTCAATCAAGGACGCAGAACCATAAATGCTCGGACCATAGGCATTAGGCACCTACGCTGTTGCTACTGCGGCAATTCAGCGCACACATATAATTTACCCTTAACTGTGAATTTGAAGCAGGGTGGTGCTGAAAAAGAACGTGCATGCTCAGAAAACCCCCTGTCTTTATAAAGGCTAAAAAAGGGAATGAAGGGGTGTCCTGGTGACGTCCTGGGGTCAAATCTGGCCCAGGACCTTTGTTGCATGTCATCCTCCTCTCTCTTAAGTCTTTCCTGTCTCAGGTTCATAGTTACCTCACATGTGGCTTGTACATCTTTAATACCGAATCTTTTCTGTTTCAGTTGCAGGGATGCAAGTGCATGCATCCTGTCTGTATCCTAATGTGATGAAATACCTCCCAACCCTGTTGCCTGGCCAGTTTGTTGAACTGCTTGGAAATGGCAAGAGAAGAAAGACTCTGCCAGCCACTCAGGCCACACAAGCTAGACAGGCTGCACTGCCCATACAAGAGGATGACGAGGAGGAAGAGGAGTGGGTGGACCTGAGCTTGCTGGCCAAATTGGAAGAAATCATAACAGATGATGTGTGGAAGCTGGGATTTAACTATGTAAGGTTCCAATATGTTTGCCCAATCTGCCAGCTACAAGTGCAACATCTTGTGTCAAGCCTCAGTGAAGGTATTCATGTGTTCTTGTGCTCTTGATTTTCAATTTCTCTTTCTTTTCTCTTAAGCTTGTGTACAAGGAACTGAAACTGGTGCGCTGTGAGGCTCAGCTCAAGGCGTTCGTGGATTGCAACCTGTTCCACAAAATCCCAGAGCTTCAGCGTAACGCCTTGCATGTGTACGAGCAGCTGAAGAAGCATTGCCATGGCACAGGCAGCACTTACATGGAGCTGAAGGGTCTTTGTGACGTCCTACTCCCAAAGATGTCTGACGAACAAGCCTGGAAAGCCATTCATTTCCTCAAGGAGCAGGGTGTAGTGGTGCGCGACAAACAGAGGGTGGCGCTGCAAAACTTTAAGGTATATGAGACGGGTATTGCCGAATGCTTGCGCTCCCTGGTGGAGTATGAGCCGTGGAAAATTCCTCTGAATGCCAGAGAGGTGCTGTGTGCAGATGCTGAGAAGAGGCTGATATTGGAGTCAGAGCAAGAAACAACTCGCAATGATGAAAATGCTGATTCTGAAGGCAATCCTTCAGTCCCAGACCCAACAAACATATCTGTTCCACTTGCTCACGGGGAAGAAATCCCTCTGATCCAATCAGAAGCTAACACTCACCCAGTCTCATCATCTGAGTCCTCAGAGCAGAGGGCTGGACCGGGCCAGGCAGCAGCAGACCAGGTCCTTCCCCCTATTGAGCTGGATCCAGACCAGGTCCGGGCTGTAGAGATGATCTGTGCCAACCCAGTGACGGTCATCAGCGGTAAAGGCGGCTGTGGGAAGACCACAGTGGTCTGCCGGGTGTTCAAAGCTGCCATGCGGCAGCACAACTGCAACCAACAGGAGATCAAGAACGCCTGCATGGACTTTGAGAATGACACTGGAGGATCCCAGGAGTGGGACTACCCGCCAGGCTCACCCAGCCTCCTCACTCAGTCAGAGGAAGAGGAGGAAGAGGAGAAGGAGAAGGACGGGAGCAGACCGATAACTAACGAAATGGAGATCCTGTTGACTGCTCCTACAGGCAGAGCTGCATCTCTACTGACCAAGAAGACTGGTTTCAAGGCATATACTCTACATCAGGTAGGGATTGGAGAGGCGGCATCTGAAAGCTACAATATGTTTTCTCCTTGAGACAGGAAGTGTATTGTTAGTCCCCCCAGTTGGTCAAGTTCCCACCCCAACA
Source organism: Centroberyx affinis (assembly GCF_046629955.1). NCBI lineage: Eukaryota > Metazoa > Chordata > Actinopteri > Beryciformes > Berycidae > Centroberyx > Centroberyx affinis. The sequence goes on from NW_027279955.1 coordinate 73,068, forward strand.
GGACAGTTCTCATCTAGCCTGAAACTGAGGTAACTGGCATCCGTAAAGCCTCCACAGGTGTTGAAGCAGACGTCGAATGCAGCCAATCTGCAATTACAAAAGCAACTCTGATGTTCACCATGTGTTTGAACATGTAGCTTTGCTCTTCTTTCTTTTCTTACTGCTTTCCTCCGTTGTTGATAGTGCTATGACTTCCCTGCACCGTGGTCACTAGCCTCACCTTGATAGCTACAACCATCTCACTGATGGCCACACTACAATGTGCCCACAGCAAATGGTATACGCTCCAAAACATCCCAACATAATTGAAAAGGCAATTTCAGGTAAACGGATGGATCTAGGCATGAACACACAGGGTCACAGACACACAGAGACTGATAACGTAGAATATCCTGTTTATTGTTATTGTCATGCCAAAAAAGTTGTATATTGCAGCTTTAATACTAATCAATACTAATATTTTTGTATTTAAACTGCCGATAACCAATATCTTTTGACAATATTCAATATGTTTCAATGTGACCATTTTCATGGCAAGAAATTCCAAGTAATCACTGTTTCCGCAATAATTTTATTCTTGTCAGGGTGCAAAAGCCACCAAAACAGCATTTAGACCATGGGACACTAAAACTCTCAATTGAAATCAAATAATAATCATAATAATAAAGACTCATTAGAATCAGCTTCTCTTAGACAACCAGTTCCACAATGAATATGTAAATGATCAAATTGCATCATATCCATCATATTGGAGGTGGACAACGCTGACTGAACCAATTCTCTTTTTAATAATGGACAATATTAGCAATCCCATACAGTATATCAGTTTAACTGTACCTATTTAACAGTTCAGCTCCTCTTTTGTGGGCTTCCGTTAGTTATATGCTGAACAACAATGTATCCTGTGTCACATTTCTCTTTGAGAACCTAATGTTTACATGCATAGTATTCTGGATATTAAGCCATATTTAGGGTCATATAAGGGTCATTTTTTCCAATGGAAAATTTGGCCATTGTAACTAATTTGAACAATGTGCGATGAACAATATGGTTGCAATTTAATGATAAACTTGACAAAAGTCACGGGCTAACAACATAAGTTATAACTAATCGAGCATGTCCAGTCTACATGAAACTTGTCTGTCTGTCTGACCCTGCAGGTGCTGCAGGTGCTACATTATCTTATTTTGGTTTCTCACATTTGGGAGAGCTTCTCCAGGTTATTGTAAATGGTTGCATGTGAACACCTCAAGAGTTTATCCTCTCTCTCTCTCATTCCCCTAGGTGCTGTGGAGTTTCATGAACAGAGAGAAAGATGAGAATGGCCATAAGAAGTGGATGTTCCAGGATGTTCGTGTTTTCGTGGTGGACGAAGGCAGCCTGGTGTGTGTCCAGCTCCTCCACTCCATCCTCACCATGCTAACCAAACACGCCCAGCTCAGGAAGTTCATCCTACTGGGTGAGCTCCAAAACACTGTAGCATTCACTACAACATTCTGATTAACATTTCACTCGGTTTACAATCAAAGCAAACAGGGTTCAACCCATGCTAACCCATAATCTCCCGCCTGGACTACTGCATCGCTCTTCTGGCTTGGCTATCCCCCTCTGCCATCAGACCTTTACAGCGCATTCAGAACACTGCAGCCCGTCTGGTGGGGCTAGTTGGTTTAGATTTATTGTAATGGTCTGTTAGATATTGAATAAAGCTGACTGCTGAATGTATGTAAATCTTACTTCTGTGTGTTTTTTGTCTAGGTGATATTAGGCAGCTTCCCAGTATCCAGCCTGGGAACACCCTACACGACCTGTTTCACAGTCTGAAAGTCGTCCAGTGGGCCATTGAGATGAGGACCAACCACCGAGCAGAGTCTCAGCTTATTGTTGAAAATGCTACACTGTAAATATATAATTTTTTCTGTTTAGCTTCCTTAAGGCCTAAGATTTAAAATGTTTACTATAATACTATCAAGTGAAAAATGAAACACAGTGTATTGCAATATGCAGTCTGTTTTTTGATGGTGTGCAAATACCCTGACTACTATAATAGTGTAAAGCAGTGATTCTCAACCTTTTTCATATCGAGGACCCTAATTCAGTCCACATTAGGGCCACGGACCCCCATTTGATGAGATTTTCTCTCAAACTCAAATCTGAGAATATTTTTATTGTCAGATATGATTTTGTCCAGAATCCCATGACTATCTGTATTGTAGGTAGAGAGACACACTCATTCTTCTACATTCTCTAATTGTGTTAACTTCTTGTAAATGAAATAATGCTGGAGTTTAACAATTTATCAGTTTGCTGGGGACCCCCTGGAACCCCCTCAAGGACCCCTGGTGGTCCCCGGACCCCACGTTGAGAACCACTGCTGTAAAGGAACATGCTGTAGTTTAAGTTGGGGTATATCTTTATCTTTGACCATTTCATGCCTGAAACTAACACTGACAGGACTAGATCCTATGCTAAATAAAAGGACAATATCGGCAGACCCATATATCAGTCTAACCCTAGTTTAAGAGCATTGATTGACACACCTAATGTTGGTGTGTTTCAGGATCTCAGAAATGGGGATGAAACGCCGCTGGTATGGCCCTCTGAAGTTTGACGCCACAGTGGATCTGAATGAGTCCCACAGCATGCCGTCTGCTGACAAGAGGTTCATCCTCGTCCGTCTGCCGAGAGATGGGTCAGCTGACGGTCAGTATATCTACTGGGGTTAATTTTCACATCAGTGGGAATGTAAGATTGACATTACCAGGATGCAGTGATGGCACATGTTGTAAGACAGTAAGGAATATAGCTGAATAGATTGTACCACAGAACTTGAATGGATAGAACAGTCTTTCCCATGCTGAATGGTTGGAGTGGCCGCCATTTTTATGTGTACCGTTTGGCTAAATTCTGTATGAACCGACTTATGCCACCACGAGCTGGTTCTCTTTTACAAGTTGCTGCTGTCTTTAAAGGAATAGTTCAGTATTTTGAACCCTGGGCTCATGTTTTCCGTCATGATCCCTATTAGTAGAAACCATAACTTCACTAGCTGCCTGCTCCGCCCGTCCGGTAACACCGGGATGCCCCCTCCCACGCTACTGCAAAAGAAGCCTAGGGGCAGACGCGACAGTCTTTGAAAACCTGTAAAAAAAAAACCTGAACTTTCTGTCCTAATGTTAAACGAATAGTTTCTATTCAAATAGAACACAACTATTGACAGAAACTATTGACAAGCTGATGTCCATTAGCTGTTTGAAGTTAGCGAATGTTAACTTTTCTTTTCCACAAAGGATGGGCTAAGCTTCATTAGTTTAATGGGTTGTATTAAGTTAAAGGTACCTGTTTGGTGATGCCTACCCAATAAGTTAAGTAAGCTAATATGCTGATTTTGACAAGAAGCGCTGTCGACAGAAGCACAATCTTTGATTAAGCTACGTTAACCTTGTCGCAAACAGCAGCTTTCAGTTGAGTTTTGACAGTTTGCTAAGCACTCGTGCAGCAGACACATCTGCAGTTTTCAAGCAAGTGTAACACACTTAATGACCTTAATGCCCAGACTTGTGTTGTCACTATAGCAACGAACCCTTAAAATGCCATAGTTGCCATTTTATGTTGTACTAGCCAAATTACCATGACAAACAGTGGAAGGACTGTTCTGTCCATTCAAGTTCTGTGGATAGTCCTCATATAGAGTATGGCTGTTGATGCAAGACAGAATATACAAGTATGGTATGAGGCATGATTTACATACTGTACTGACTGCACATTTAATTTTCAGGTTTACAGAGGGCTGTCAAGTTACTGATAGACAAAGCTCCTGGACTGAAAGAGGATTCAACTTCCCAGTTCATTGCTTTCAAAAGGTTAGTCACTAGAGAAATGAGAGGACGATTGACGCACGTCAAGATGCATTGTGGACCCACTTACATTATTTAAAGTCACAATGAAACAGCATTTTTGCAAGAGCATGTTGCTCATTATGCGTTTCCTGTTGGAGCAGGATATTGGGGCGGGACATAACGCGGGGAGGGATTATTTTTTTAGGTGTATATTCAACAAATTAATGTGTTGGGTCTCACCCAGAGAAAATCCACCTAGAAGCGCTGCATGAAACTGTAGTTTGTCCCATTCCAGCCCCTGTGTTTAAGAAAGACCAGTGGCAGGATGAGTTGTCGGCAAATAGGAAGTGATGTGTTTTACATATTAAAGGAATAGTTCACCCAAAAATGAAATTTCTGTCATTATCTACTCACCCCATGCCAGCTGAAACTCGGGTGAAGTTTGTTAGTCCATACAGCAGGCCCTGAGCTGTTGCTGGTTGCTGGAGACCTGACTTCACGGTTAAAAAAATTACGGAAAATAACCATAAAATGGCTCCATGCAGCATAATCCAAGTCTCCAGAAGCCAAACCATCCTAAAGAAATCGCCACACTAGCTGTTATTTCAAAATACGCCACGTATGCGTGCACCCCGGCCTCGATAGGTAAGACTAGCTCGAATTAGCAGAAACAAAACTTCCGGTTTGGCCGTTAAGCCTTCAAAGTTTTCTGATTCCAATTTCAGTGATCGGGTTTGATCAACTCCGGATAGGTTGAGAATGAACTATGCATGTTCACGGTGAATTTATAAAGCCATCCTCAATTGAGGACTGAAAATGGGATTAATGATGGATTCAGAGGTTAACAAGCAGAGCAGAGCGTCATATTTCACTCCGCCAAACAACAAATATTAAGCAGCATCTAGAGGGCAAGAGTTGGCATGGCAAAGAAAATTGCAGATAGAGTTAATGCGTGAGTTGACTATCAAGTTTAAGGCCTATTTTAGTCATTCAACATTGAACAGATCTCTGTAAACTAATGTTTAATAGGTTGGATGTAATGCCTGAATTCTTAATGACTTTTTTTGTTGATTTTTATATTTAATTTAGGTGTCCTGGATTTCCATTAATTCTGATTTAACGGATCTGGATATTTTGCCAATCCTGCTTTCTGGAATACCCCTATGGCCAATGGTTGAGTCATTGGTATTAATAAACAACCTCATTATCATAATTTTATGCTGTGGAGCAGTGAAAACCTCACTTAATGCACCTTTAATTCTTTTACAGGATAGATGTTGCACTGATCAATGAGCTTTGCTGTAAGCACTATAACAATCATACGACCAGGTGAGTGACTAGCCACTTAAAACATCTGCATAACTACTACTTCTGAGAACTGAATGATATTGTCCCCAGTACAAGAGTACTTCAGTTTTGATGCTGCTACCATTTCAGTGCTATCCATAATGTGTTGCAATCATGTCTTACAGTGTAGATTACAGTGTTTGCTCATTTTTGACAATAATCATGCAATTATTTTGCTCAATGGCAGAAACCACAAAAAAAAGCTGCTGTTTCAGCTCGGGGACAAAGTCTGTTGTACAAAGAATGGCTTCATCTACCCCGAAGAGAAGGTGGATGGAGAGGATGAGGAGGGGGGAGAGGAGAGGCGTGGCTTCATGCAATCCAACACGAATCATGGACAAAGTCAGAAAAAGAAGAAGGATAAGGAACAGGACAAACTGCGGCTCTGCAACGGAGAGATTTTCTTCATCCGAGAGGTCGGCATCATGGACAGTGGCTCTTCTTTCCCTGCTGTCTTTAACTTTGATCTCAGTATGAAACACTGCAAGTGAATGCAGGAATGTGATGAATGGTTAATACATAACCTCTTGCTTCCTTGAATAGCTGGACACGATTAGACTCTGGGGGCGACGGCCAATATTTTGGGGTTTCCGGTGTAGCCAGCGGACATCCGGGCCAAGACTTCCTCTTCCGTGCGCCGGTCATTGTTTACAGTCCGATTAGCAACTTGAGACGCGAGAATGGAGTTGCAGTTGAGAGACGACGTCTACGACCGGATTCTTTCACAAGTTTTTTAGGACCAAAGGCCGATACGGATACAGATATTTATGGCTCTCCACCATGGTACATGTGAACAGTACATGATAGAAACTTCATACTTGCACCACAGGTTCCCCCTATAGAGCAGATTATCTGATTAGATTTTGAGCACCTTGCTGCACAGATTTATACACGACGGTCTTTGAAAACTATGATAAAACGTTATTTTGCAAAACATCAAGCTTTCTGTCAATAGTTGTGTTCTATTTCGATAGGAACTATTTTTTCTCAAAGACGCACCTTCTATGCCGGTGTAAGTGTACACGAGAGCGAGAAGAATCCAAAAATAGCTAGTTTATTTTTTTAAATTTTTTTTTACAATTATTTCTCAAGATAACTGACACCGATACGATTACACTGTGAGCGTCGTGTTTTGCAAAACACCGTTTATAGTAGGAGGGGGCCACTTGGTGTTACTGGACGGGCGGAGCAGGCAGCTAGCATAGTTATGGTTTCTACTAATGGGGATCATGGCGGAAAACATGTTATTTGGGCCCAGTGTTCAAAATACCAAACTATTCCTTTTAATGAGGGAAAAACAGTTTTTTTTTTAACTACGAGAAGTATTTAGTGTTTTCCCCTAGAATTTTGTTCTTGTCAGGGTGGAAAAGCCTCTGAAACAGTATTTAAACCATCATGTGACACTAAAACTCTCCATTTAAATCCAAACTAATGAAATTCTTCTAGGTAGGTTAGCAGCTCCTTAAGGCAGATTTCATTGACTGACTGATTTTTAACAAAAGGCCAATATCGGTATAAAATGGATGTATTGGTGTTTCTCTGGCAGGACAGGACGGTGGAGGGGGAGCCTGGCTCTGCCGGGAGGCGTCCACCCACAAAGTGCTATCTCACCCTGGATGACGGCGATGGACGTGTGCTAACGGGGGACTACAGAGAACTGCAGAGGGAGTGCAGGTTGCAGCATGCCTGGGCTAGGACCATCCACACCTTCCAGGTACCCTGACCAGACAGACGGAAGGCCACGTAATACAGAAACATAAGAGGAGAGGGAACTTTAATGATCCCCAAGGGGAAATTAGGTCATTGCAGCAGCAAATAGTCATAGGATACAGCAAAGAAGAATAAAATATAAATAGAATATAACAAAATGAGGGTACACAAGAGATAATTTCAATACTAGAACATGTTAAATGAGTAGAAATGTTTAAGTGAAAGTATGAAAAGGTATGGATTCCAGCTTTAAGAGAAAACAACCTAAATAATGAAATAGCAGCCTGAATAATACAGGATTTATGGGGCTCTTTGTAATACAAATGTTTCCACCCCTTAAACCTGCAATAAGCGATATCGGACTTATAACCAATCCTGAAAATAATGTGTGCTATGTGGATATTTCATTGTAATGGCGGAATCGATGAAGCGAGTGAGTTAACTTGTTAAACTGGTGAACTTGCTACCTACCTCTTCACTAGTCATTGTGAGACATGTAACCTCCATTTGTCCTTGGTAGGCCTCCGTAGTGCAGTGGCATTGATGTGTGTTATTTACAAATGTGCTGTGGTTTCTGTTGCCCACTAGTGGTCAGAAAAATAGCTTACTGCAGCAACACAGAGGCTCCACTACATGTCAATCATAAAATGTGATTTAGTTTAACATGGATTTGCAATGTGTGAGAATTTTCATTTCTTTGTCATTGTTTTTAATGACTCAGGGCTCAGAGAGCGACACCATTGTCTATGTGCTGCAAGACGGCAGGGCCCAGAACTGGAAGCACGTCTACACGGCCGTAACGAGGGGTAAGAAGCGCATCTACGTGGTGGCTGATGACAAAGGCATTGCATCGGCCATTAAGAGACACATAACCCCACGCAAAACCAGACTGGGAGGTCTGGTCAAGGAGGTGCTGGTGAATCCCTGTACTGCAGGACAGGAGCAGGACAGTCAGCCCAGCGGCAGCCAAACCCCGCCGAACACGCCACACAAGACGGCCTGGTGCTTTCGTTCTCAACCGTCCACCCCTCTGTCCTCACAATCCCCCAGCAGATCCCAAACATCCCCTGCCCACTCCACACCACTGCTACCCAAGAGCTTGTGGAAGGCCGAGGGGGTTAAGGAGGAGGACAGCGAGGAGGAGAACCAGCCGAACGGTGCTGCGGCATCACCCGGCAGCAAGAGGGCGCTCTCTGCTGAGGGTCTGGAAACCCCACGCAAACAGCTTCGGATGATGTCAGTCTAGCAGAAAAGAGTCCAAGTACTGTACTGTAGTTCAGACAAAGTGTGTTGTTGTGGAGCTTTTGTTGGCGTCTTCTGTTTCAGACGTCGTAGCATTCACCACTTGGCTGTTCCAAGGCAAGAGACTCTTTGCTCTAAGTTCAGTTCAGTTACCCTCTGAGAAAATCTTAAAGTGCTGCACTGCTTCATATTGTGGAGTGTGTATTTGCTGTGTTTTTATTGTTTTCTACCATATATGTTACCAAGTTGCTATAAAATGAATGAGAAACCTTGCCTATGCTTGGCTGATTATTATTATTATTATTATTATTATTATTATTATTATTATTATTATTAGTTGAAGCGTCAAGCTGCTACACGTCTGATTCCTCAAATTAGAGACTCCTCTGGTAACCTGTTGTCTGACCCCACTGATGTCAATGCAACATTTAAATCATTCTACTCTACTCTTTACAAATCAGATTTTCCTACCAACACCACTACTATGGACCAATTTTTTTGACAATTTGGCAACACCCACTATTGACCCTGCCACTGCAGGTGATTTGGACTCATCACTGGCGCTAGATGAAGTAATAAGAGCAATTAAGTCAATGCAGAGTAATAAAGCCCCAGTCCCGGATGGCTATCCGACTGAGTTTTTTACAAAATTTTGTGATAAACTAGCCCCACTTCTTTTGGATGTGTACAATGAGTCAATGGAACATGGAATATTACCACCCACTCTCACTCAAGCATCAATCTCTCTGCTACTTAAAAAGGAAAAGGACCCCACTTCCTGTGGATTGTATAGACCCTTGTCCCTTCTAAATGTGGATGTCAAGGAGTAAGCGAAGGTGTTGGCAGGTCGTCTTTTAACATACGCACCCTTATGAATATCCTTTACTCCGGGCAAAACTCGAAACACCCTGAGGTTGTTATATCATTAGACGCAGAAAAGGCGTTCGATGGAATAGAGTGGGAATATCTGTGTGCTGCTCTCAAAAAATTTGGCTTTGGTGACTGTTTCACCTCATGGATCCGTCTTCTATATACTAACCCCCAGGCAAGTGTCAGCACTAATGATATGCAATCTGATGTTTGCACTGTCATGTGGGACTCGTCAAGGTTGTCCTTTTAGTCCCCTTTTATTCGCTTTAGCGATAGAGCCCCTTTCAGTAGCCCTGCGTTCCTCCCCTCTATTCCATGGAGTTCGCTGGGAGGGTATAGAACATTGAGTATCTTTATATGCAGACGACCTGTTACTTTATGTTACGAACCCTGCAACTGCTATGCCCACAATAGTTTCAATTTTAGATGAATTTGGCTCTTTTTCTGGGTACAAGTTGAATCTTCAGAAAAGCTAATGTTTTCCCATTAATATAAATGCTTCACAGCTCCAGCAGTCAAACTTGCCTTTCCACATAAGCCAATCAGGGTTCAAATATCTTGGGATTAATATTACTCGCTCTCAGGCAGCTCTTTATCTGCAAACTTCACTCCCCAACTTTCTCAAACAAAATCTGACTTTCAGAGATGGAATAACCTCCCTTTGACTTTAGCTGGCAGAATTAATGTCGTAAAGATGACTATTTTACCAACATTTCTCTATTTATTTCAATCCATCCCACTATGTTTACCAAAGTCTTTTTTTTCATTCTTTACACAAATTGATCACATCATTTATTTGGGCAGGGAAACATCCTATAATTAGTAGAAGTGTACTACAGGAAAGTAAATTCGGTTTACTTCACTTATTCGCCCCTTCTGTTTCGGACTCCTCTTTTTCCTCGTGGAAAAGAAAGGGAATTACCTGCTTTCGAGACCTTTATCATAATAATATTTTCTCTAGCTTTGTGTCCCTGTTGAGCAAACATGACTTGCCACGCTCTCATCTCTTCCGTTATTTTCAGGTACGACATTATGTATCCACTCAGTTTCCTTCGTTTCCTTCACCACCAACTCTGTTGCCTTGGGAGGAACTACTCAATTCAGGCCCAGTCAGAAATCACTCATCTCTCGGATTTATCTTTGCCTTATGTCATTTAACAATAAATCTGTTGTCAAGGCCAAAGCCGCTTGGGAGAAAGAAATGAATGTTGAGCTTTCATACGACTGGTGGGGTGAGGCAAAAGGGTAAGGGCTCCAACATACTCCATGTAAGGAATGCATGCAACAACGCAAGGGGCAACGCACGGGACATCTCTCGCGTCCTTGCATAGCAAAATGTGTAGGGCAAAAATTTGTAGCGCGACACAAACGTCTGCTGCAATATCACGCATGTCAGGTAGGGACGCTAAATGAAAATCACTACAAAAGGAGGAACTACCAATGAAGAAGTCATTTCCTGTGTAAACAAATGTCAGTGGCGGCAGATTTGGAAGAACAACTGGCTGTCAGACGTATGTACCATCTTTTCATTGCTCTCTTTTTGCGGTGATGGAGAATGTAAAGCAGCACAAATTCCTCCACGGTAGCTGTTTTTAAATACCCCGCTCCAGCATCAGATTGGCTTTGCTTCCCCTTGTGGATTAGCGATTTATAACAAGTGACAAGTGACACGGTCTACGCGTGTTTGCTATGTCAGCAAACAGCTTGCGTAGGCGGAGTACTCGCATTAGCGCATGCGTTCCTTACGTGGAGTATGTTAGAGCCCTAAACGCTACTACTTTGTGTGCACGACTGGGTCTCATACAGTTTAAGGTCCTTCATAGGATCCACTATTCCAAAGCCAAATTAGCAGAAATATACCCAAATGTGAATAGCAGATGTGACCGGTGTGGCCACGCCCCTGCCAACCTTAGCCACAAGTCACATTTTTGCCCAAAATTGCAAAAAATTTGGGGCATCATTTTAAAAACTTTGTCCCTTGATTGCCATCTTTGGGGTCCCTGTAGACATGCCAAACGTACGTACCAAACAGGCAGATTATTGCATTTTCTTCCCTCCTGGCACGAAGGAGGATTCTACTCTCGTGGAAATCATCTAGCCCTCCATTAGCGTCTTCTTGGTTGGGGGACATGATGTTTTTTCTCAAACTTGAGAAAATCAAGTTTACACTTAGAGGTTCGGTTGAGAAATTTTATGTCAGGTGGCAACCCTTAATATTACATTTCAGCAACCTAAAAAGGCTTCCGATTGATCAGCCATAACTATCTTACTTATCTTACTTCTCTTATTAGTATAATGTCCTAAGGATTACTTGTCATCCCAAGTAATTTATTGATTTTTTTATTTTTTATTTATTTATTTACTTTTTTATTTATTAGTACTATTTTGTTTTATTTATTTATTCATTTATTTTATTTGTTTTGTCCCTTTTAGTCCTTGTCATTTTGTTTACTTACTGCTTTATTATTATTATTTTTTTTTTTCAGTGTAGACCCAAGGATTGTTTGGGGTTGGTGGGGGGTGTTGTTCTGTCAATGTAATTGTATTAAAACTCAATAAAATTGTATTGGAAAAAAACATATATATATTATTATTATTATTATTATTATTATTATTATTAGTAGTAATTAATTATTATTAATTTATCCAGTCTCAAACAAACATATTGACAATATTACGAAATTGCTCAGTGTTCCTCAATCTGTGTACTGCGCTAATGATGCGATGCAGGAGTCTTTATTTATGGTCTATAGGCAGCGCTGCATCTCTCCAATATGTAAACTAAACTGAAAACATAAACTGCAACTATGGCAACAGCTGGCTGGTGGCGTGCAGAGCCACAGAGATAGAAAGAGTTGTGTCAACTCAATTCACTTCATCAGGCCAATTGTTAACGATGGTTGATTTCTGATTGGTAAATTAAATTACTATAGCTGTTTATGCCAGTATATGTAAAGATGTAAAGCTATCACATTGTCCTTGTTATGTTAATTTTATTGTAATGGGGTAGAACATTTTGTAACTTTTTGTTTCCAAAATAGTGTTTTTACATGCATTTTGTAATAAAGGTGCTTCTTTGGGTCCTCCCTCTAATGTTATGAAAATGTGTCTGTTAAAGAAGGTGGGACAAAGCATAGTTAATAACATCAGTGGAGATTGATCGAATTGTATCCATAGCCCAGTAAAAAAAAGCCATAGTCTAACTCACCACTACATTGCTAAGCTTAATGAATATACAGACTATTGATATTTTGGTAGATGCTACAGTATTATTACTGATTCTGGATCTGGTGGATGGGTCAGGTTAATAAAGCATGCTTAATTGCATCTAACCAGACTTGTAAGTTACTTATTCTAGTCCTCTTAAGTCTTTGTCTAAGACTCTTACCATAGACTTAGTAACACCTGAGTAAGAAAGTACATTTTTTATGTAGCCTACTCGTGCTCTTTGTGTATTGATGCACCTCCTAGCAGCTTCTGCCTCTATGCACTGCCTCATGGCCTCATGGTCGGACTAGAACTTCGCTTTATGGCACTTACTCTTGTTCTCTCCTGACTAGATCCTTGCTGCTTGTAGTTAAATATGAGTCACTATTACCTTCCTGTAGGTCTAGGGCCTGTACTTTAGAAACTTGAAATGAGGATGATTTTGTTGGCGTCAGTGGAATGTAGTTTAGGTCATAAACTGAATAGACCGCTCACAAGTAACTCAATGACAGCACACTGAGCATCATTCACTGCCCCCTACTGTTGTCAGTTGAAGAGACTATCTGGATGGATTGATATTCAATTCATACCTTCTGGTGACGTTATCTGAAAATTAGGCTACATTAGGATGTGACACAGTGAATAGCTAACAGCCAAAGCAGCACATCATTGACTAGTAAAGGTGCCAAGCCTTAACCACTCTAATCTTCTAATTTGAGATCACTTCTAGCATAATATGAAATAGTAAATATTACAGACATCCAACTTGTCAATTTACAATACTCTAAATCAGTTGTCATATTGTTTATTATACCCAAAGTCGCTGTTGTTAGTACTGTTCCCTATAGAAAAAAATGGATTCAAACAGGAGCTACATTAACCACGTGCCTGCCATGTGACTGTGTAGCTTTTTGACCCTCCATTGATGCACGTATGGCTCTGGTGGCGTGCCATGTCAACAGGAAGTAATGAGAGAGGGCCAAACAGAAAGTTAAGCAACACACATTTGGCCCTCTTCCTAAAGGAATAGATTGGTCGCAAAATAAACAGCCCCACAGAGAAAACCTCCCCAAACCTCCTGGAGTACATCCAACACATTCAGAACAGGTACAACATGGTGACACACACTTGAGTACACATTTGCCAGAAAGCTGTTTGTTGCGAGGGCCCCATGCAGGATCCTCCACTGTAGGTCCCCTGACCTCTTAGGAAGGGGGAGCTTATAAAGCACCTCCACCTGAAGCCTGCCATACTCTGCTCACCTACCACCTCCTGCCACTGATGCTCCTTAACATCCTGAAGAGCCCTGATGTTCCTGACCTTAACTATAGCAGCATAAAGGACCTTCCCCTTTAACTCCCCAAAACTCCCCAGGCTCAGAGTGGCAAGCTTCCCCTTCTCCTCTTCCCTGCCCCCCGTCTCAGCTGACACTGTCAGAGAATGAAACCTGGAAGGTTCCTCTCCCTGAGGTTGGCTGAGCACCTCCAGTACCGGCTCAGGTAATGACCCCAGGACCTCAGCTCTCAGTCTCTCCAGGAGTCTTACTAATGATAGCCCAGTATGTTGGGCCAGTTCCTCAGGGGTTTTCCAGCCCCCTCCTCCTGGCTGTCTCAAGTGGCCTAGAGTGGCGATGCCTCCCTTCATGATGCGACCTCTTACCGTGTCGGAAAACACTGACTCCACTGGGATGAGAGGGTTGTGGAAAATTGGCTCCTCCCACACCCATGGCCCTGGCTCCACACCCCCCACACGTGTAGACCAAAGCAGACACCAGGCTTTCAGCATAGCCGCATAAAAAGGAGGAATCCCTGCGATCTTCAGGCCCTCCAAATTCATCCGGAACAGCTGGCGGTCCAGCCCCAAACCACCAGCCCTCCGCAGCAGAGCCCAAGCCAGATCCCCCCAACTGCTATCCACACTGTAGAGGAATCTCTGGGCAGCCTGGAGTCTAAATGCAGCCACCCTGCTCTCTAGGTCCATAAGCCCCTGCCCTCCTTCATGCACCGACAGATAGAGAACTTCAGCCTTCAGCCAGTGGTGTCCTGACCAAAGGAAGTCCACCAGCTTCCTTTGAATGTCCCTCAGGAGCCCACTGGGCGGGTTACAGCTAACCGCATAGAAAACATCTGTTTGTCCTGTTGTCCCAGTCTCCTCTCCAGCCCAAAAAAGAAGGAGCTAGGAGCATCCATCTCCCTGAGCATGGAGAACCTAGCCCTCACGAGTGCCCCTTTTGCTCGCTCCTGCAGAAACCCACCCAGATCCTTACGCAGCTCAGACAGGTTTTGCTGCAGCCCTGGTCTGTTCTGACCTACCAGCTGATCTTCTACTTCCCTAATACTACGCTCCAACCCACCTAGCACCCTTCTAGCCTCTGCTGTAGAGAAAGCGGTGTACTGCTGGCAAAAATGCCTAATATGGCCCTTGCCAGCATCCCACCACAAACTAAGGGAGTCAAACTCTCCCTTCTTCTCTTTCCATCTAGCCCAAAAAACCTCAAAACTCGAGCAAAAGGAAGCATCGTGCAAAAGCCTCACATTAAACTTCCAGTATGGTGATTGTTGGGGGCCTGATGCAACGGAGAGGTGAGCCTGGACAAAATGATGATCTGAAAAACTCACTGCTGCTATGCTTGCTTTAACGAACCTATCGCCATGACGACTGAGAATGTATATGCGGTCCAAACGTGCCGCACTTACTCTCTCTCCCACCACCTTTATCCATGTGACACTGCCTGACATCTGGCTGTTTCACTCTCCAGGGCCCTCATTTATCAAGAGTATGTAAGTACAAATATGTGTGTAAACCATGCGTACGACCATTTCTAAGCAAAGAGTCGGATTTATCAATTTCTACTTATGCTTGAGAACGTGCGTAAATTTAAGCACAGCTCTGACCATGCTTACGCACAGCACCAAGCGGTTGAAAATGAAAGACCACCAAGAACGACAGGAACAGACAATCAAATGAATAGGCATTTTCATAATTATTAATATAAAATTCCATAGGCTTCAGTAGTTGAGACTAAAAGTGCATGTTATACCATTCATATACAATTTCGACAGTGCATATTGTTCAACTATATTATCTAGTCCATTTAAGCATACTGAATTAAATCGATTAATCATCATTTTAATTATTAGTATGGGTGATGAAATTCAGGGTATAGGCAATCATAAAAGGCAACAATAAGACATTGATAGTTGTGTGCGTAAAATGGCTCATCTTGCTTTGATGGATGATTTGGAGCATTATGCATTGCGCATGGAGCGTTCTCAGAGAGCGCACCAACTTTTTACCTGAAAGCGATGAGGGGCGACTCAGTAGATTTAGTTTTATTGGACCTCTGCCCCACCTTCTCCTTCAGGGAGGACCTGCAGGCTGAGAGAAATATATTCAAATGAAAATTATCTATCACAATCCGGTGTCCGGAGTGTCCGGTCCACATCGGACAGGCTGGTCTCAGTCTGTTTTCCGCCTGTTGCAGCAATGTCCCTGTTGTTGACTATGATTATTTTGGATTCAGGTCAAAACTTTTTTTTTTTTTCTGCCACTGCTCTGCTGATAAAAATGTTTAATGCCGCCGCTCTCACCTACTGACAGGCTGGATGTTTTCGCTTGTTTATCAATCTACCATCGAGTGTTCCAGAAAGTACTTTGTGGTGCCACAACCTCGGTTATTTTTAATAATTTTAATAATTCAGTGTCTGCATCTGTAAATTCTTCCTCCTGCGTTCTTTGTCTGACCTGTGTTCAGCACAGAAGAGATATCAATGACGTTTCCTGCTGCATTTAAAGGGAAGGTTGTCACCATATATGGTCAATTGGGGGCGTAAATTTATGTTAATGAGTGGCTGTGCACGAGCATGATGGTGGTGTGGTATTTATCAAGGCAGGTTACTTACAGGTGTGCGTACGCACGTTTGATAAATACCGATTTTTTTGTACTTATGCACATTCTAAATTGTATTCGTAAGAGAGAATTTAGAACCTTTTCTACGCAATGTTGATAAATGAGGGCCCAGGCATCCACTAAATCACAGCTGCCGACAATGTCTCTCAAGACTGCTGCAGCTCCTGGATGGGGCTCCTCCCCTCTCCTATCCATAGTGGGATCTATAGTGCAGTTCCAATCACCCCCCATGACCAAAACCTCCTCCTGTCCTAATAGAGAGAGTTCCTGCCTTAGGGCGCCAAACAGCACCCCCCACCTCCCTTCCCGTATTATGAGCATAGATGTTAACAAAAACAAAAACCTTGTTAATGCGGGCTCTCACACCCAGCAGCCTACCCATGCAAACCTCCTTCTGTGAAATAATGCTAACCCCAAGGCCTGGTGAGAATAAAAGTGCCACCCCCGCTCTAAAATTTGTGCCATGGCTCAAAACCTGTGCTCCCTTCCACCAGACCCCCCAGTCAACCTCATTCATCACATCACTATGCGTCTCCTGAAGAAAGAGAATATTGACATTCTTTCATACTCAGCTAACAACCCCCTTTTCCCCTGGTCTCTGGCGCCATTTATGTTAAGTGTACCAATTCGTAAAACCTCCATGAGAAAAGTGAAGGAGAAAAACAGGAGTAGCACAGACCCTGTAGACCCACAAAGCCCTCGTGACGTGCCCAGAAAACTCATTATAAATCTATTTCACTAATGTTCTTTCTTACGGCTGTAGCCCATTTACTGAGTCTGTATCTCCTCTTTGGTGTCACCCCTCTGGTAGCAGGCTTCTGCACCCCCAACACGTTCCTCACAGACCTCAAAAACGTTTGTGAATCAGGGAAAAACTCTGCAATTTCAACATTCTTCTTATTTTTGGTCTTAGACAAAAAACTATCCAACTCCTCCATAGAACCTGCCTGGAGCCTTTGACCTTTGACCTAGTTCTCACAGGGGAGGGGGGAGGGGAGGGGGTGCCACTGACCTTTGACCTAGAGCTGTCACATTAATATTCTGATGAAAGGTAGTCTTTATATCTCTCTTTTGTGAAAAATGCTCATAATTAACATTACTTGATATCAAGATAGCTACTCCTCTCCTATGATCTATGACCTCTCCCTGGTCTATATGAGGATGAAAACAAGTATTTGAAACCCATTCTTTTCAGCTTGGCATGTTCCATCTATGTGAGGTGGGTCTCTTGTAGAAAAGCTATATAAGGGATAAATGGATTAGGTCTGGTATTCATACTCTTGATGACGTGATGGGAGATGTGAGAGTAGCTCGGAATTTTGGAGATTTCTAAAAATTAGACATTGCATTCTTTCAAATAAAAAACATATTCTGCAAGGTACAACTGGAATTCAGGAACTTTCACTTAACATAGGACATAAAAATAAAGGAGCGTCAAAATTCTATGAATATATTAGAAGTACACAATTGCCAAAATTGAATGGCCTAAAATTATGCTGGGAAAGAGACCTGGATCAGGAGATTTCAGAAGATAACTGGAAAAAAACTCTTTGCATCATGGTATTGTTACTCACGTGAAACACAGTCACAACTAATTTTTATAAGATATTAGATCCTACTGGACTCCTTCCAAATAGCAAGGCTTAAACTTAGAAACAGTGATACATGTTGGAGATGTAATAGAAAGGTGGGAACTCTGGTGCATATGTTATACGATTGTGACAAAACAGACAACATGTGGGATGAAATAATTTCTTTCTTGAATAAGATGTTTGGAATACACTTGATCAAAAATCCCACAATATGTCTCTTGGGATTACTACCAATGTTGAAATGTCAAAACGGCAGAAATCATGGTGCCGCTTAGCTGTGATAACAGGATGTAGGATAACTCTGCGCCACTGGAAATCTTCCACCTTATCCTATATAACCTATATAAGATTTTACTCCTCTCAATTTGGATTGAGAACACTGTTAATGTTACAGGTACCGGCGTCGGCACCAGAATAACAGTTATAAAGCTGTAAAATAGTAGAAAGAAATGGAGGCAGGGAGACTTGGCTTTACTTCACAGTACCCTCTCTTGTTTTTATTAAACACAGCAAATGCAATTTCGGTCTCCCACTTGTATCATTGTGTATCCAATATCTCTTTTTTTCCCCTTTTCTTTGTATAAAAAAAACATCATTTTTATATTCTTAAAAACATCTTCACAACAAAATATCAGGAATATTATAAAATACATCCTCAGGTCATGTAATTTAAGCTCAGATTGCAACTTAAGTGCATCCGAATGTCATTTTTTTCTTACACAATGAAAACCTTCAATCTAAAATTATATTCAGTACATCCTATCCGATTTACTTTCTTGTGGTAATAACACATCTAGAAAGACGTTCACAACACGACAACTACTTCGTAGCAAAGTGGGTCCTGACAAATCCAAGGCCCTTCCTGTGTTCCATGCCTTCACTCGCTGTGACACAGTATCTGCATTTGCAACCAGGGGCAAGAAGACAGCATTGGATACCTGGAATGCCGATGACATGGCAACAGAGGCCTTCATGGCTCTGTCAAAGGCTCCAAAAAGAATCCCAGAGGAGGTCATTTCCATTGTGGAGTGCTTTACAATTCTCCTCTACCGTCGCACAAGCAGCCAACTCAACATCGATCATGCTTGAGTTGTTCACAAAGAAAGGAAAAGGAATGGAGCAAATCCCCCCAACTAAGGATGCACTGGTGCAGCACCTCAAAAGAGCAGTGTGCCAAGGAGGACACTGTTGGGGACAAGCACTTGAGGTGGCACCAAATATGCCATCTCCAACAGACTGGGGTTGGATGGGCCCAAGCGATTGGAGACCATTGTGGTCAACTCTTCCACAGGCAAGCCAGTCCATCCTTGAATTCTTAAGTTGTGGCTGCAAGAAAGGCTGCCGGGGGCATTGCAAATCCAAAAAAGCCTCCTTAAAGGGGGCAATTTCCCCGCAGTCACCAACTATAAAACACGCCCCCTTGTACAAGCCAGTCAGATTTTGCTCCAGTTTCTATGTAGACACTGGACTGTCTGAAATTGACCAATCAGCGCGGGCCTTCCAGAATGGCCAGCCATTTAGAGCAGTGGCTCATTAGCATAAGAAGCTGCTTATGTAAAACAACCTATTTCCTTGTAGGTGTGAAACAAACACTGGGAAATGAATAGCTAAAGCTATAACTAAATGATTTTTACTGAAAAAAAACTTAACAGACTTAATTTAATTTAACTTAATTTCCTTCTCACAATGTCACTATTCACTTGAACAGTTTATGATGTTGTATATGGTATCATTGTAATCCTTGACCATCAAAACATAGGGGTAGACATCACCTATTCTGTGTTATCATGTTTGGTTCAGGAGATATGATGCAAAATACATAATTTGGTTATGGCGGAACGTAAAATGGCCTTGCAATGGCTCCATTTCTGAAACTGTTCAGGGCCCCAAACTGTACAAGTGTACCAAGTTTCATGCTTTTATGAAAAAGTGAACATCATTTTCACATATCACCTGGACTAATACTTCAGTCAGATCTACTATTTACACAAATCAAATAAACATTTATAGTCACCCAAATATATGCACCAAGTTTTGTGGTTGTTTGTACATTACTAACCTGTAAAACAGTAGAAAGAAATAATGACGCAAGGAGACGTGGCTTTACTTCACGGTTTCCTCTGTTGTATTGAGCGCACACAGTAACAGACAGTGGAACCACAGTCTCGCTCTGCCCCCTACTGTTCGAAATTTAGCATAACAAGTGTATTAACTTTGCAGATAATTGGAATATGCCTAAAGAATGTGACATACCTTCTAAATAGAAAATAAAACAATTCAATATCAAATACCTCAATAGTGAGAAAAAAAAATACATTCACACATTTGTAACACATTAGTGGGTGTCACATTAACAAGACACAATTCTAATATTATTGTTAGTTATCTTAGCGGTAACCTTCTCCTCGTAGTTTCAAACTTAAATACATTCAGTCTGTAAAGCATCCCCTTTGCTGAAAACGACAGCATTAACACAGTAAATAGACGAAAACGATAGCTTAGAGAATAATGGTCTGTCTAAAACAAGGATGACTTCCAATTTTAAAGGAATAGTTCACCCAAAAATGAAAATTCTGTCATCATCTACTCACCCTCATGCCAAATGAAACACAGGTGAAATGTGTTAGTCCATATAACACACAGGGAGGTTGCCAGTGCAACTTGGTAGCAGCCTTCTCCAAAACAACTGAAGTCAATGGGGACCTGTTCTTTAGAGTTCCAAAACAAAAACAGCCAAACAATCACACTGTGAATAGAAAGACCTATACACCATTATTTGTTGCAAATCAATCAGCTGTAGTTAAGATTTGCACTAAATGATAGTGTAAATATACTGTAGGTCTTTTTGGAACTCTGAAGAATTGGTCCCCACTGACTTGTTTAGTTGTTTTGGAGAAGGCTGCTATGGAGTTGTGCTGGCAACCTCCCTGTGTTCCAACTGGCATGAGGGTGAGGAGGTGATGACAGAATTTTCATTTTTGGGTGAACTACTCCTTTAAGGTCTCCTTACTAACCTTACATGAGTCTGAGGGAAAACCACTATGCCTGACAGGGAATCGGGGGCCCTCACTGACAACATAAGCCCAGAGAATTTTGCCCATGTGTCAAAATGACAGCTAATAGTCCCCAACCTACTTTAAAATCGTGTTTTCACTAGGTGACGCATGACTGCACATGTAAAATGCTCTGACTGAAATTATACGTTAGGCTAAAAGACAATAACCAACCTGTTTTATCCAGAGGTTCTTCAAACTTAAGTGAAAATCACAAATAAACAATGTCACTTAGCTAGCATATCGTCAGTCCAAGATAGAGAGAGAAAAGGAACAATTCATGGGGTAGTAAGTTTCCGCTCTCAGTTGGTTAGCAATCAGTCTCCTGGTTCTGGTCGTCTAAAGGTTTGCTGTCCCTGCCCCTGGCCTCCTCCTCTGCCCCTCATTCTCCACGTTACCCGCCAAATCTGGTCCATCAGAGTCCCGGGGGGTCTGATGACTTGAACTGGGAATCCCCTCTGCACCATATCCTTTGTTGCCTCCTCTGCCGAGTCATATAATCTGGTCTCGCCCTAGTAGAACACGCGGAGCTTGGTTGGGAATGGCGTTTGGAACCTGATGCTATTTTCTTTGAGAACCATCTTTGCTTCTGCATATTCCTTGCACTTTCTGAGGACATCCAGAGCATTCTGTAACTGAGAAACTTCACCACTATGGATCTCGGGGGGCTCCCTCTCTCTCGGGACGGGGAGTGAGGGCGTGGTGTGCTGTGGAGGGTGGTAGTTCAAGATTTTCTTTTAACATGCCTTCCACAAAGGAAATCATGGGAGAGGAATTTTCGTTGGCTCCCTCAGTAACCCTGTATATTCTAATGTTCTGATGCCTCCAATGCCCCTCCTGGTCCTGGTTATTCTCTCCTCGAGCTGGACTTGTAACTTGGTCATGCCGTCCTCGCTTGACTGTACTCTCTCCTCTGTCTCTTGAATTCTTGTCTCAGCCTAGTCTCTTGTTGGTTTTCTTAATGTCTTCCATGATGTCTTTGAGCTGTTCTTTGGTGTCACGCCGAAAATCTCGCAGCGCGTTGAGTATCATGGGCAAAGACGTGACCTCGCGATTTCGGGGCTACAAGCAGCTCCCATCACTAACCGTTACACTGCGGCGTCCAGAAGAAGCGCTACGACTGCGCCCATCATCTCGGTTTCTTTCCTTGTGCTGCATGTTTCTTGGGTCGCCTAGAATAAACTTGTGCCCCATCTGCCATGTTAAAAAACGACACTAGATATTGAGTATAAAAGCGAGTTTTAGGGCTTTTTTCGTCAAAATGTCGGGAGACCATTGTTTTAAGCTGCCATCAGGTTGGTGACGTCACCGGAAGCCCTCTGTAGTGATTTTCATGTCATTTGTGCAAAATATGTGTGACTAGTTAAATTTAATTTGTTTTACAGAGTGGTGGACTTCATCATTTAGTTTAGTCTCGTTTGAGCCAGTAACCTCAGCATGTATTGTTGATTTTTTTTTTTAAAGTTTTAAACTTTAGACCGCTGCTGTAGCACGACCATCTGGACTATTTGCCCCATACTTTAGTGGGTGTCGTTTGGCATGGAACTGGAGCTATGTGCCGAGTTTGGTGAGTTTTCATGCATGGGAAGGCATAGTAAGTAAGTAGTTCACGTTCAATAACTTTATTTGTCCCCGGTGGGGCAATTGGTTATGCAGCAGTGGGACGCATACATTTAGCACACATAAAACACAGGGCACATAAATACAACACTAGACCAAAAGGCATAAATACACAGTAAAAATACTCAGTCAATTAAAAAGATACATTATGCAAATAACTACCTTTCCTCCTAGAGTTTAGGAGGGAGATGGCAGAGGGTATAAAGGAGCGTTTGTATCTGTTGGTTTTAGCTAGTGGACGTCTGAGGAGGAACCAGATGGCAGAAACTGAAACTACTGATGTAAAGGATGGGAACAATCAGACAGGATGGATTCTGCTTTCTTATATAACTGTTTGGGGTAAAGATCCTGCAGAGTTGCCTGTTCAGTGCCAGTTATTTTGCTACAGTCATTAATCACCTTGTTGAGTACATTTTTGTGTTTTACCTTGAGAGATTGATACCAGCAGATAAAGGAGAAAGTGAGCACAGACTCAATAAAAGACCTGTCAACCTGGAACTTAGAGAGTTTCCTGAGAGAAAAGAGATGCTGCTGGCTTTCTTGTACACCATGTCAGTATTACTCTCAAATGTCAGTTTGTTGTCTAGTATAGTTCCCAAATACTTGTAGGAATCCACTATTTCTATATTCTGGCCATCAATCACTGTACTGACAGGAGAGGGGTGAGAACGTCTAAAATCAATACACATATTCTTAGTCTTTGACACATGCAGTACTAAAAATGATTCATGACACCAATTTGAAAAATAGTCAACAACAGGACCATGGGACATTTCCTCGCTGTTTAGCAGGCTCACTGTGACTGTATCATCAGCAAACTTCAAGATGTTATGGTTTTCATACATGCTGCGGCAGTCATTAGTGTACAATATGTACAGTAGAGGAGAGAGGACACATCCCTGGGGAGAGCCAGTGGATGTTACGGACAGCTCGGAAAATTGACCATTTACTCTCACTCTTTGCGTCCTGCACGTGAGGAAGTCTAGAATCCAGCCAACAGTACCGCTGTCCAAGCCAAAGCGGCCATTCCTGAAAAAAATTCTCATAATGGCGGAATCAATGAAGCAACAGAGTAAACTTGTTTAAGTAGTAAACTTGCCACCTACCTCTTCACTTGTCATTGTGGGCGAAAGTTCTGGCAAATCGAGACTGGTAACCAGCGACACTTCTCTGTAGGTACGGTTAGCTTAGCTTTTTTTTAGTTAGCATTTATTCTACCATTTGTCCATGGTAGGCCTCCGCAGTGCACTGGCTTTGCTGTGTGTTATTTACAAACGTGTTGCAGTTTCTGTCGCCCTCTAGTGGTCAGAAAACCCAACGCAAACAGCATCGGATGTCAAGCTAGCAGAAAAGATCGTAAGTACTGTACTGTAGTTCAGACAAAGTGTGTTGGTGTGGAGCTTTTGTTGGCGTCTTCTGTTTCAGACGTCGTAGCATTCACCACTTGCAAGAGACTCTTTATTCTAAATTCAGAATTACCCTCCGAGTAAATGTTAATGTCATTCAAAACTGTTGCTCCATTTTGTGGTGTGCTGTGTGGTGTACTGTGTGCTCATTTTTTATGCAAATTATGTAATTATTGTTATTTATTTTTTTTATAATTGTATTTTATTCGTTTATTTAACATCACCCTCTGCGTCCATAACAGTGGATGTGTTGTAGGGCTGGTTGACATTAATATCACAATGATGATAAATTGTTTTGATATCTATGCACAGTATATAACCATAACTGTTAAAGGGATGGTCAAGTTAAAAATGTAAATGTTCTTATTTAGTGTCACTCAATGATGTTCAAAATTCAGTTACTAGAAACGACTTCAGATTCTCCCAGTTTTGTGTTTTACACTCAACAATGATAAAAAACAAACAAACATTTTAATCAGAAATTGCATATTTTAGTTGGCTATCCCTGTTGTCGTGTGAACACCTTGTAACTCATTTTTGGTGAATATCATGTTTTCATTTCAATTGACAGATTACATGGTCCTCTGTGGGCTGAGAAAACTCTGCGACCTCTTGGTCTGCTGAAGCCTTTTCAAAACCCATTGGATAAACTCAAAATGCATCGTCAGCAAGCTAAATACAAAGTGTTTTTTCTCAGTTCCTGAAAAATTTTGGAGATATTAAGTTTTTACCTTGTTTACAAATCACGTGAATCAAATTGATGTTCATTTGTTAATGTCTATGTAGCTTAACTACAGCTGGGTCCGTGGTTCAAGTAATCAGCAAAATCATTGTGTTAAAGAATAAAAGGAGCTGCTGAATGTACACACCCAGTGAGTTTTATTTAAAAAACTGGACGCGAGACATCGATCCTCACTGCTGCTGTCCATCGGAGTTCAGCTCCATGCGGGAGGCTCTGTGGATCCTCAGGATGGGGGGAAGATGCTGCTTCCTCTTCATAGTTCAGCCGTGTGGGTGTGCAGCGGCGCCCTCTCCTGGATGAGGCTGACGAACTCGTGTTTCTCCAGGCAGCCTCGGCACTCTTCTCCCCAGGAGGCTAGAACCTTCCTCAGCTCGGCGACCCGCAGCTTGTTGAGCCCGGCGCTGCTCAGATCCCACAGCTGAGGCTCTGCACGCAACCAGACGACACAAGACACCAGTCAGAAATTGAATTATTTATATTTGAATTTGAATTGCTCACCTTGAATAATTGCGTTAAAAAACTGAATTTGAATCACATAATTTGAATTTGTATTGTTTAACTTGAATAATTGCATTGAAAAACTGAATCTGAATAGCGTAATTTGAAATTGAATTTATTAGTTTGAAACTGAATTCCAATAAACTTGAAACTGAATGTAATATTATGAAATTGAATTAATTTGCTCTGAAACTGGATTCAGTTCTCACAATTCAAATTCAGTTCTCGTAATTCAAATTCAGTTCTCGTAATTCAAATTCAGTTCTTGCAATTCAATTTCCGTTTACTGAGACACACATCCTGGTCGTCGAGGAAGAGCAATCGAGTGCAGATTCACAGAACTCCTTTTCACGTTTTTGGCCCGAAAATTCCAGGTCCCTTCAGCTCTCTGGACATGACTGGACACTCCGAGCTGAACGCCATCAGTCCCAGCCTCATCCATGATGGAAAGAAACGTTCTTCAACGTGTATCAAGTCCATGGATCAATGGGAGTGAAGGAAATGGTCAAAAACATACAGTAGGTGCTGATTGGCCGATAAGGAGTTCTGTGAATCTGCACTCGATTGCTCAAATTCTAATATAAATAATTAAATTTCAGTTTCTAGTGACACATATTTCTGTCCATACACACGCACTTTACCATATCGGAGCTGGCAGATCTGTGTGTCTGCGTTGCTGAGGCGTTGGCAGATCTTCTCTACGGGAACATGGGAGGCGAGAGGCCGCGACACCGAGGCCGTGACGCGGGTCGCTGCATCACTGCTGGCTCCTAGGTAGTAACACTGGCACAACACACACCAACATACTTAAAGTTGATGTGGATATGAGATATGCGGTTCACGATTCAATATAACCACGATACGATGCAATAAATAAAAGTTCAGTGACAACAAAGACTGACTGCAGAATTTTTGTTTATTTCTGAGCTACAAATCTTTCTAGCGATGACACTGGCTTCCTACACTGTAGACAACAATTTAAAGATGTTATTACAAAGTGAAAGTAATATAATTTGGATGGAGAGCTTGTGAAATTGTGATGGGCAAGCCGTCTCATTTGTGATTACTACAGCAGAATAAAATGTAACGAATATTATGATTTCATATCATAAAATGAACACTTTTTTTATAGACTAAATGAATTGTGATTTGTTCCTCTTTTCTGGTTGAAGGTGTGTTAACTAGTGAAATCAGCTGCTGTAGTGTTTGAAAAAATGAAAAAAAAAAGGAAAACCTGCAGCCTCTTGGACCTCCATGGACCATGATGAGTTAAGGCCCATTCACACCTAGAACGATAACTATAACTATAACTATAAAAATATTTAAATCATAAGTAAACAGAAAGTCTGTTTCCCATTCACACCTAGAACGATAACTATAACTACAAAAAGATTTAAATCATAAGTAAACAGAAAGTCTGTTTCCCATTAAAATATCAAATAATGAATTACTTTGTAATTTAGTCTATTTATTCATAGATTAATAAATTAATTTGTAAACAAATCTATTAATGCCTATTTTTATTGAACAATTAGTTACTAATTAATTAAATGCTTTATTACTATTTCCGTGACACTTGTGGTCCTCCATAAGTCTGTGTTCCCACTATAACTATAAAAACATCCAAAACGATAACTATATTTTGGTTCAATCTCTGAGCGTTTTTTTTTTTTTTTTTGGATACATGAGTCAATTTGCAGAGATATTCCCATAGTTACCATTGGTTGTGTGTCCGTGCTATGTGTGTGTTCTCACCAGCCTCCCCTCCTTCCCCTGGGCGACAGTGCAGGCCCTGGCCAGCTCTTCCTCCACCAGGGCAGGACTGAGCTCTCTGTGGGCCGAGGTCAGGCTGCCGTACACTCTCTGAAGGAAGCCCACACACACTGCAGACACAGCT
This sequence comes from Centroberyx affinis, assembly GCF_046629955.1. Lineage (NCBI taxonomy): Eukaryota > Metazoa > Chordata > Actinopteri > Beryciformes > Berycidae > Centroberyx > Centroberyx affinis. The sequence goes on from NW_027279955.1 coordinate 100,001, forward strand.
CACTGTTAGTGCACAATGCTGGACATGCAGTAGGCCTATAATGCTGGGGAAACTGTGATTATGATTTTTTTTTTTGATTTTCAAGTGAAAAGCTGTGGAGGCTATCAGTGTTATATACGACTTGTCTGGAGGAAGTGAATGTACTGATAGACACACAGTGGTGGAAAGTAACTAGGTACATTTACTCAAGTACTGTACTTAAGTACAATTTTGAGATACTTGTACTTTACTTGAGTATTTCCATTTGATGCTACTTTATACTTCCACTCCACTACATTTCAGAGGGAAATATTGTACTTTCTACTCCACTACATTTATTTGACAGCTTTAGTTACTTTTCAGATGGAGATTTGACACAATGGATAATATAACAAGCTTTTCAAATACAACACATTGTTAAAGATGAAACCAGTGGTTTCCAACCTTTTTGGCTTTTGACGTCTTACAAAAAGCAGTGTGTAGTCGGGTCACATTTCAGATGTCTATGAGTTGTTAACAGCTCCACCAAATAGTGATTTTTCCCTCTAAACCTCACATGGTTTCATTTCAATAAATGTTCAAATGATCCAATATTTCAGCAAAAATCAAAGATTAGAGAAAAAGTCCAAAAACTGAAAACAGATTTGTGTATCAGAACTTTGCTTTTTCTTCTTTCCTCTCCCATTAATCATCTCACGACCCCTCAGATTTATCCGGTGACCCTTTGGAGGGGCCCGACCCCTGGGTTGGGAACCACTGGACTAAACTAGCTAACTGTATATAAAGTAGTTCAAACTAGCTCCACCTCCAGCAGCTACAACAGTAACATGCTGCTTACACACTGATGCTTCAGTATTAATAATCTAATGATGTCATATATAATAAAACATCAGTCAGAGGGACCAAACCACTACTTTTACTTTTACTTTAACTACATTTTGCTGCTAATACTTATGTACTTTTACTTAAGTAGGATTTTTCATGCAGGACTTTTACTAATGGAGTATTTTTACATTGCTGTATTGGTACTTTTACTTAAGTAAAGGATCAGAGTACTTCTTCCACCACTGTAGACACACAGCCAGGCTATAAATAACTTCAGTCTGGTCACACCATGCTGGGGTTGTCTAACCTTCACAGTCGCCTGCCGCACAAACAGAAAAAGCTCTGAAAAACAGCAGAATGCCGAGGGAGGACAGAAACATGGTTCTACTAAAATACACGCATGTATCTGTCTATATTACTGCACCAGTTGTCAGACTGCCAACTCTCTGCAGTCAGTCTAGTGAGAAACTCCAGTTCCTTCTGAGCCGCAGTGTTCAACAGACAGACTCGCTGCTATTGGCCAATGCAGGACTCTGCGTCATGGCATAATTTTTTGTGCAAGCATCCGATTGGCTTAAACTGTAGTCACTCATATTAACACGCTGCTCTACGTGTTGTGAAAGATTTTTATTCCAAAAATGACCGAGCCAAATAACTGATATTTACTATTGTTTTAACACAGCAGAATTTTGAACACGATTGTTCACTTCATTTTTAATCCTTTCTGGCTGTTAAACAGACACAGACTCGCTGCTATTGGCCAGACAAGGGCCGCGTAACGGCATATATTTCTGTTTTCGTATCCAATTGGCTTACACTGTTGTCAATCATTGGCACCCTGCTCTGATTGGACCAAATATCCGGAAGGAAGTGTGCGTCTCCAGAGCAGAGCAGAGCTTTTTCAGCATGGCTGCTATAGGAGTTCACTTCGGCTACACATGCGCCTGTGTGGCGATATTTAAGGTAAGTAACGTTAGAGAGTAGTTTAACTATAGACCGTAACAAGCCGGTGCTTTCACGCGGCTGGCTTTATATTTTCAATACGACAGCCACAAATTTATAGCAGCTCTAAACCATGAATCCTGGTGAAACAGCGCCGGTGAGGTAGTGGCAGCTGATAGGACTGTACCATTAAATGAATGAAGTCCATTCAGGCAATAGCTAGCTCTACAGCTACACCAGCAGCTCCTAATGTCCAGCAGAGTGTTAGCTTCAGTCTAGCTTTTGGACTGACCAGTGTTTGAATAAGTGCTTCTCAGTCATTGTCCGTGGAGGCCCAAGACACTTTAGGTTTTCATTCCGACCAAACACTACAGCAGCTGATTAACCCACCCTAACTTAACTAACTAACCCTAACTAACCCTAACCCTAGCTGCGACCAGAGAGGAGGAACTGACCAGTGAAATCAGCTGCTGTAGTGTTTGGTTAGAATGAAAACCTCCATAGTCTTGGGTCAAAATGGCACATACTTGCAAACCACTGCCATAAAGCTGCACTGTGCAGTATTGGGCATCAAAATGGCTCATAGGAAAAACCTTGTGATTTCAGATCTCATCACATACAATATACAGAAACATTATTACCCTCTGAAGCAATGTGAACCAACAGTAACTGCAGCTTTCTTGCCTTGAACAGTTTTCAAGGATCTGATTTCACTTAGATAGTAAAGGCCTATCATAAGCTTTCTGGCCATTTCAGACATTCAAATTAGGGTTCCTACGCAGGTCCAGGTCTTGAATAGTTTGGGAATTTGAAAAAAATGTCTGGAAAAAGTATGGAAAATGTTGCGGTTCCGGTCCGATACACACATAATTCTAGCTTTTATGTTGTTGTAGAGCCACTTTGAGTCCACAGTTTTTGTTGATGTGAAGAATAATGTTCAGATAGAGGGACGCTCTTATTACCCAGCTGCTGGGTCAAATATCAAATACAGACCAAAATCAAATCCAGTCAAGAACATAGGGTCTGGGAAAAATATGGAATTTTAAAATGGAAACCGTGTAGGAACCCTGCCAATCATCTCACATATTCTGATATTTGTCACTGTGAAGAACAATCTTCATCTATACAGTGATATGACCTAGTTAGCAGGGGCAAGATGTCTATCTGCGTAAATCATATTGAACACCAGACAAAATCTTCAAAACAAATCAAGGTCTGGAAAAAGTATGGGATTTTTTAATTGAAAATGTGTAGGAACCCTGTCAAATGTCCTTCTAAGACCACAGTGTAGGTGTAAATAACCATGTGAGTGTGTTTTGTCCAGGATGGTCGGGCTGATGTGGTGGCTAATGATGCAGGAGACAGAGTGACTCCAGTCGTGGTCGCATACAGAGACACCGAGCAGGTACCATACAAACATGACATAGTTGTGTGTTAACGTCAGTTGCTTTGCTCATTAGCCTGCTAGCTGATATTTTGTTCAGGTTGACTGAACTGACTCTTCTCAAGCTACAACTCAGAGTGTTTTGGAGCAAGGTTGTTATAGTTTTGCATTTTTCATTAGTTTTTATTTTTATTTCGTTTTGACTTTTTGTTTTCAATTTCAGTTCAGTTTTAATTAGTTTTTAAAGCGGGTTTGCTAGTTTAGTTTAGTTTTTATTTTTTGACAATGCTTTGTTTTCGTTTAGTTTTTATTAGTTTCAGTGTTAGTTTTAGTCTTTTTTTGTAATATGGGGTATTTGTCAGGGGCAAGATTCAAAAAGGTAAAAAAAAAAATTGAAAAAAAAAAAATTTTGGAAGACAGATTTCATATCCACCCAAAATACTAGGCTTATGTATGAAATAAATTGACAAAGACGAAAACTAAAGACATTTTCTCTATAATTTTAGTTTATTTTTGTTCGTTTTGTAAACACACAATTAGGGCTGAACAATTGATCAAAATTTTATCTAAATCGCAATATGGCCTACTGCAATTTTCAAATCCCAGGAGGCGCAATATTTGTTAAAGGTGAAATGTGTGTCAAAATACCATTTAAAATGAAATATTGTGGTGCTGCAGAGATGTCCTGGCCTACACATCATATTCTACAGACTTAAGAAAACATCTTTGTTTGGTACAGATCCCCGCAAAAATCACACCATAATCATTTTAATACGTTTTTCAATGAAAATGAGAATAATGATTATTCTCATTTTATCATTCCTTCTAATATCGCAAATCATATCGCAATTGCAATATCAGTCAAAAAAAAAAATCGCAATTAGATATTTTTTCAAAATCGTTCAGCCCTACACACATTACAGTTTCAGTTAGTTATCGTTTTTTTGTAAAGCCTCGTTTTTATTTTTATTTCAGTTTACGAAAATGTTTTTTCACACCTAGTTTTCGTTAAAGACAAGACAGTTTACTGTGTCACAGTAACCTACATTTGGAAACAAATCCACCTTATCACACTATTCACCTTCACTTAGAACGTTTTTTGCGTTGACCTACAGCCACACCACAGCAATCTTTTTCAGATGTTTCTCTTGTTGTAGCCTGGGTGTTCCACAGCTGCTAAGAGCCTGGATGGTTGACTGGCCAAGTGTCTGGAGTGGGCAACATTTTGCAATTTGACTGGGATCTGCGGTTAAGTTGTCAGCCTTCTTGCTGACTGGTCCTCATTTCATCCCCTGCAGATCGTAGGTATTGCAGCGAAGCAAGGCCGCGTCCGCAATGCTGCCAACACTGTAGTCAAAGTGAAACAAGTGCTGGGGAGAAGGTGAGGTATATCCTACAGAGCTGAGACCTTCCTTTCTCAGGTTACCTTTTGTCTTTCTATCTGTATTTATTGACTTTTCTCTTTTTCTGTCTCTCAGCTTTGAGGATCCAGAGACACAGACTCACAAAGCAGAGAGTAAATGTCCAGTGAGTATCTTGTTGAGACCCAAACTTTGTCATCTGGTTGTGTATTTGCTGTGCTAAAGCAGTCAGTGTAACCGGTGAGTGCTGTGTTCAGGTGGCCAACAGAGGAGAGAAGCCTCATTATGAGATTACAGCAGGGGAACAGACAAAGTACGTCGCTCCTGAAGACGTCGCAAAGCTCATCTTCCACAAAATGAAAGGTAGCCGGCAGAAAATACACACACACACACACACACACGGTTTCACACAGATGAACAATGAGTTGACGGATCACGTTTGTTCCCATAGAAACGGCTCAGTCAGCGCTGGGCTCTGATGTCACGGAAGCCGTCATCACTGTCCCCTTTGAGTTTGCACATGCTCAGAAGAGTGCTCTGAGGTAGGCCACGCCACAGGCACCTTAGCTTAAATTCTCCTTAAAAAAAATGAAGTTCTGCCACAGCTTATGGTGGCCTGTAATTTGACACAAACAATAAAGTCACATTTTCACAATTTAGGAGAGTAAGCTAGATATTTAGAGCAGAGATCCAATAGAAACGTCTAATGATAAGGTAATGCATTATAGGGCTGGGCGATAATTCAATATTATCGTTTCTCGTTTTTCAGTGGATTCATATCGTGATGATGAAGATGTTTTAATATCGTGACACACATTTCTGCTGTCTAAATTAATGATGACAAGCAAATTTGAGTTAAAAACTCATAAAATGAGGTATGGTAGGAATATTATTTGAATATTTCTGTTTTGTTTGACACCACACCTAACATTACCATTCAGTTCAATGAGATGAACATTATTTTGATTATTTAACGTGATTTTGCATACATTAACCATATCGTGATATATATCAATATCGAGAAAAATCCTTATGATTATCATGATATTGATTTCAACCATATCGCCCAGCCCTAATGCATCATCCTGTAAAATACTTGAATAATAATACTGCTTATTCTCGCAACTTTAGTCATGGAAATGTCACTATGTCAACAACCCTATCAACTGCTACAGATATATTTTGGTCATTTTGTGCTATGGGACAGAAAAGAATCTCTCTAATTGCATCTTTTAATGGAACAATACCTCACCAGTGTGTATGTGTGTGTTGTGCAGGGAGGCGGCTGAAGCTGCAGGGTTCCATGTCCTGAGGCTGATCCATGAGCCTGCTGCCGCTCTGTTGGCCTACAACATTGGACAGGATTGTCCCTCCGGCAAGAGGTACAGAACTTCTTTTTATTTCCTTTTATCAAGTGCAATCATACAGTACAGTCACATGAGGAGAAAAGAAATCCACAGGAATTGTTTGACTATCTCTTAGATCCCATCAATTGAAAAAATATGAAATAATCGGGGACCATTTAGTCAAGAATACATCTGTTTTTAATTGTAACCTTGCAGTTATCTTTTCCATGTGGTAAACATCCTTAACTTTCTCCCTCCTTAGCAGTCAGCAGAAGGACTCTCAGTATTAATGTCTGATTGTTGTCTTCTGGTAATATTCCTAGTAAATAGTAAGATGGTTCTAAGGGCAGTTCTATATCTAAACATTTTTTAATTTCATTTTGCATGTTGGGCCAGTATTCTGCCAATTTTGGACAGTCCCAAAATATATGTGTGTGTGGTCTCCTACCCCTCCAGCACTGATCTGAGGTGCCACTGAATTTTGATGTGACAAGAGGAATCCTGAAAAATCTCATCTTAACTTTCCATTCGAATTCCTTCCAGATGGGGCTATTTGTTATTTCTCATCGGGAGCTTTGTGTATTTGAGTGTTTTAGTGTCCCATGATGGTCTAAAAGCTGTTTCAGAGGCTTTTCCAGCCTGAAAGGAATACAATTCTGGGGGAAACACTGAAAACAATTTGGGGGATTTTTTTTAGCATTAAAATGGACAAATTTAAACATAGTCAATTTCTGCACAAAATATATGCTATCCCCAGCTCCAGTACAAAAACAGTCAGCACCCAAAACCCCATATCAGTGGAACCCTCATAATTAATGTATAAGTTGTTACTGCATATTGTTTACCAGCCACTCTGTTGACAGCCATGTCCTGGTGTATAAGCTGGGCGGGACGTCCCTGAGCGTGACGGCGCTGCAGGTGAACGGAGGAATGTTCCGGGTCCTCAGCACCCGCACGGACCACAGCATCGGAGGAGAGAGCTTCACCCAGGCCCTCGCCCAGCACCTCGCCGCCGAGTTCAGAAGGTAGCAGCTCTGCTCCCGTAATCTGAAGTTAAAGGCTTAAAAATATTCAGATGTCTTTAATACAGTTTAAGGTTATTATCGTTAATGAAAACTAACGAAATAACGAAAACTAGGTGTGAAAAAACATTTTCGTTAACTGAAATAAAAATAAAAGAGGCTTTACAAAAAAACGATAACTAACTGAAACTGTATTGTGTGTCTTTTCAAAACTAAGTAAAATAATCTAAAATTATAGAGAAAATGTCTTTAGTTTTCGTCTTTGTCAATTTATTTCATACATAAGCCTAGTATTTTGGGTGGATATGAAATCTATCTTCCAATTTTTTTTTTATTTTTTTTTTTACCTTTTTGAATCTCGCCCCTGACAAATACCCCATATTACAAAAAAGGACTAAAACTAACACTGAAACTAATAAAAACGAAACTAAAATTGAGCATTTTCAAAAAATAATAACTAAACTAAATTAGTAAACCCGCTTTAAAAACGAATTAAAACTAAACTGAAATTGAAAACAAAAAGTCAAAACGAAAAAAGCAAAACCATAATAACCTTGATGCAGTTATTGGAGGTCTGTTTTCCCACCATGGAATGCAGGTTTATTTGGTTTATGCAGTTTGACCCACATATGTCAACTCTTGCGTTAATATAGGATGGCGTTAATACACATGAGAGACATGACCCTAAACATTTAATTTCCTGTTGTCCTTTTTCTTATACTGCTAATTTATAGTTTCTGAACTTTCCTTAATGATGTTCAATCAGAAATAGGTTGATTTTTCCCAGCTTTGTTTATTTTGGTGGTTAAATTGGTATTAAAATCAACTTCAAAGGTGTTCGTCTTAAATTTGGCTTTCAGAAACCCTGCTTCAATACCACTCTTTCTCTCACACACCATGTCTGCATTCCAGTCCTTCCTCAGCCAGTCCTCACGTCCTTCGCCTGTGTTTCTGTGCAGGTCCTTCAAGCAGGATGTGAGCGGGAACGCCCGGGCGATGCTGAAGCTGATGAACGGAGCGGACATGGCCAAGCACTCGCTCTCCTCGCTGGGCTCGGCCAACTGCTTCGTCGACTCCCTGCACGATGGCATGGACTTCGAATGCAACGTCTCCAGGTAACCTTCACACGCTGCTTCGTTATTCAGCCCGATACCGCCAAGTGGTTTTCACTTAGGCCATAACAGCAGTCTTAGTCCTTGAGCTTCTAAAAGTCCAGCCTTACCCACCGAGGATTTCCTACCTCTCTGTTTCTCTGGGAGACTCTGAAGTGCAAGGTTATTTGGAAAGTGACACAAATGTAATCCTACTTTTAGACATAAGACTAAGGCTCATGCATAGATCTATTTTAGCCCAACTGAATACTCTAAAGCAGTGAACCTTTTTCATATCAAGGACCCCGAATGTAGTCCACATTAGGGCCACGGACCCCAATTTGATGAGATTTTGTCTCTCAAACCCAAATCTGAGAATATTTTTATTGCTAGATATGATTTTGTCCAGACTTCCATGACTATCTGTATTGCAGGTAGAGAGATAACCGTGAAACTATGATCAAAACAGTCATTCTTCTACATTCTCTAATTGTGTTAACTTCTTGTAAATGAAGTTTAACAATTCATCAATTTGCTGGGGACCCCCTGGAACACCCACAAGGACCCCTGGTGGTCCCCGGACCCCACGTTGAGAACCACTGCGCTAAACTCTCGCAGTATTGAATAGCACTCCAGAGGTGTCGTGTTTCGACAGCAGGTGGCAGTATGATCCAGACAAAGGCAGACAGCTACACTTTCCAAATGAGGAAGAAGCAATGCTGATGTTTTTGGGTTTTTTTTTTTAAACTACATAATGACATGGCATTCATAAAACTTAAATGTTGTGATCCTGAGGTTACTTTGTTACAGATTTAGTAAGAAATACCTTAACATCATGTTCAGTGTGGTTCTCTGTCTGCAGAGATGAAAGGTGTAACTGAATTTTCTGGCATAAAAATGCAGCAGTGCACTAGACTGCAGTCTGCAATAAGCAGGGCCTTAACCCATCCAAAACCAGGCAGTGGGAGAAGCTCACCTTGGCATCATAAAGCTCTGTCTGCTGCCGGACCTCACTGTCGTTATTCCACTTTCCTTTTTGGCTTCTGTGTTTCTGTGTCGCCTCCATCGCATCAAGAAATGGCCTGCCTCTGTGGGCTGCACTTTAAGATAATACCAGTTACTAGTGAGTGTTTGGAAAGAGTATTTTGGTTGTTCTGTGCGAGTGGGAATGTGAGGAGGGTCACAAAATCATAAAAAAAAAAAAAAATACTACTACTACTACTAATAATGGTAGTAATAACTTCATATGTTTGCATTATATGTCTATATACAGTATGTATGTACTTTCTTTAAAAACAAAAAGTTACAAAGGCACTTTGCAATTTTTTTTTTTCATTTTTTAAATAAGAAACAGACTGTGTACAAATCATAAAATGTATTTGAAATGTCTCGCTATAACCTAAAGATGAAGAATGAATAATATGAAATGTTTTTGCTAGTGAGAAAACCTCCAAGAGAGTAAAGAGGGTGAATACTTTTACAAACTAGATTTGTGTTAATGGAATTTTATCCGTTGACATAAATTTCCACTCCACTTCTGATAGACCAGACTACTTTGTGTAGGTTTTAGACCAAAAAAAAATCCCCCCATAAATGTATTTTCTTTTTTCAAACATTTATTAAAACAGGTTCCTTGACAATGAGTCTCACACAGCATGACATAGACACAAATAATATTGGTATAAAAAACTAATTAACAATACAAAGACATGAGATAGGAGAAGAGGGGAAGCGATATCCTTCTTTGTATGTTATATATACTTTCACATTCACCCCAAATTATCCAATTAAAGTTTACAGTATGTTCACTTTGCTAGATACATTATAACAGAAGACCATTTTTCTAAATAAATGTCCACTCCATCCGGAGTTGTAGTCTCGTCGTTATATTTTCCATACAGTTCACGACCTTAAGTCTTTGGGTCCATTGGTCCAAGGTGGGGCTTAAGCCAGTTTATTGTAATCGTTTTATGGGCTATTAACACAAGAGCTCGGAGCATATACAATTTGTTTTTCCCTTACCCCCTTGACAGTGTATTGCCTAGAATTAGCTGCTGTGGTTCAAATGATCTGTCTAAATTCAAAATTTCTCCTATTTCCTTTTTTACCTTTTCCTAAAATACTTGTAATTTAGGACAATCCCAAAAAATGTGTGAAAAGTCTCCTATTAGACCACATCCTCTCCAGCAGGGAGGGGTAGATTTCTCGTCATAGTTGGATATTACTAGAGGTGTTTTAAAATATCTCATTCTCAACTTCCAACCAAACTCTTTCCAATTTGGGCTACTTAAGCATTTATGCCAAGACATCCAGGACCTCTCCCACTCATCCCATAAATGTTTTTTGAACTAATTTTGTACTGCAAGAAATAGTGCAAAAAGTCAAGGTGGGTGAATGGCTTCCAGTGTAAATCCTGCCGACTTGTGACCCTCTGTCGGCTGTTTCCACAGAGCTCGGTTTGAGCTGCTCTGCTCCTCCCTCTTCAACAAGAGCATCCAACCAATCAAAACCCTGCTGGAAGAGGCAGGACTCTCCACCAGTGACATCAACAAGGTAAAGTGTTTGTGTGTGTGTGTGTGAGACAGATTCTGGTTATTTTAATATTTTAAAACGGTTGCAAAGTGCTTTACGGACAGTGGAACAGTAAACAAAAGCGAGTAAGAAACGCTAAATTCAGACGTGAATTACAATGAGGTTTATTTGTTTATTTGTTAGGATCCCCATTAGCTTTGCCCTAAAGCACAGCTAGTCTTCCTGGGGTCCACATTTAAAAACATACATTAAACATTACAGTCAACCCAAATGGCAAACATAAACATAAGACATATACAGTACTGTGCAAAAGTCTTACGCACCCTAGATTTTTTTATATAAATTTCTTAGAAGTCTTAGATGTTTATTTATTTTCTGCATTAGTGTGTCAGTAGACTGCTGTTTATTGTAAATTTTTGATATTCAGAAACTTTTCATTTTTGCTTTATGGATATCTTTGACATATGCCAAAGACTTTTGCACAGTACTGTATAAAAAAAAAAAGAACATTAATATGTATGAGTAAAACTTACACTGATGACTCAACAGTTACCAGCAAAAACTACAAATCTGCATATGCATAGCATCCTACAAATATGATGTTCCTAGGTGTTTCCTTATTTGCGTTTTAAACATTGATTTCTGTGTTTAGTCAGTAACAGTGGTAGAGAATTCCATGTTTTCTTTGCTCTATATACTACTGTGTGTTTAAGGAAATTGGTGTTTAAACGGAAATAAACAGGCACTTATAGCAGAAATGGGTCAAATTTCTGTAAAGCAGTTTGTGATCGGTGTGTTTCAGGTGGTTCTGTGCGGCGGCTCGGCCAGGATCCCTCGTCTCCAGCAGATGATACGCGAGATGTTCCCCGACGTGGAGCTGCTCAGCTCGGCGCCCCCCGACGAGGTCATCGCCGTGGGCGCCGCGATCGAAGCCGGCTTACTGGTCGGCAGGGATAGCCCCGCCCCCGAGGACGAGTCGGTCACGGTGGACGCCTCTGCCTCCGACATACTGGTGAAGGTACGCCGGTCAATTTTAAAAACGCACTATTTAAAAACGAAAGTACCATTCAGGGGCGCGGACATGACCCGAGAAATCCATTATCTGTTCTGATTGGCCCGGCGGTATGTGTGTCACAGGAGGTGGACGAATCGGGAGCCGAGGTGTTTAATGTGCTCCTCCCGTCGGGCACGCCCCTCCCTGCCCGCAGGCATCACATCCTGAGTGGGCGGGGCCAGCTGTCTTCCCTGTCTCTGGAGATTTACCAGAGATCTACCACCGAGCAGCTGGAGAAACTAGCCAAGGTACCGGAACCGTGACTGGCTTTCCCTCACACCAACATCATGTTTACTCTATTGCAAGGGATAGAGATACTCTTGGGAAGCTCAGAGTGGCTGATGTCATGATGAGTTTGTGTTTAATGCTCATTAAATGAACACAGTCATATAGTATGGTACACTTTTCCAAAATGTAGGGTGTTAGTGATGTTGAACTTTGGTAGAATCTTGGTTTGTGTATCTTCCTCCATGATAAAACCCCAAAATCGGCGATTCTTTGCTACGGTAGAGGAGATTGGAGAATTGTGGGGTTTTTTTTCTCTCTCCATTCACTGCCTTGTATGGAGGAAGAGTCTCAAAATCACACTTCTAGCATGTAAAGGAATGCGAACAAAGCAGATTCTGACAATATATAAAAAAACTAGTCATTCTACTGAATTGTTTTTAAGTGAATCCCTTTCTTTATGTTTATTAAACCTTTCAGTTTGAACAAGTGTAACAACGAAATCCAGTCGGAGGAAACTTATGCCGATGGAACAAAGAAAATAAATATTTATCAATAACTGTAAATGGGTGAAAAAAAATGGGAGACAGGACTTTCTGCCAATATAAGATTCTGCCAATATAATAAGGGTTAGTTAATGCTTAATAAGCATTAACTAACCTTACTTAAAAGTTAACTAATGTGTAATTTACTAATGGTGTTCATGTTAACTAAGGTATTAATTTATACATTATTTAATAGTTTATAAAGATGACTATTAAATAATGTATAAATTAGTACCTTAGTTAACATGAACACCATTAGTAAATGATTACCAGACACATTAGTTAACTGTTAATTAAGGGTTAGTTAATGCTTAGTAAGCATTAACTAACCCTTAACTTAGTGACCCTTATTGTAAAGTGTTACAAACGAGGCTCTCACTTTTTTTCTTTCAACGTCACTTTAATGCTTGGGAGAGGAGTTCAGTCAATGGGGAATCTTAAAGTAGAAGAAATGGGTAGAAATTAACCTGTGTGTGTGTGTGTGTCTGTCTGATCCACAGATTGTCCTCAGAGACCTGGAGCCCAGAGACGACAACCACGACATCGACACCGTGGTGACCATGAAAAGGTACGGCTGCTTCCTGGATCAGAGCTCAGCCTTATGTTTCACCTTTCTTGTTTCTTGTTTAACCCTTTTCCCCCTGTATGTGTATTGCAGAGACGGCTCTCTCCACGTTTCCTGTGTAGATCAGAGCAGCGGAAGGTCAGAGGTCATCACCATAGCAGCGGCATCCTGAAACCACCGAACTGCCAGTCCAAACCAACACGCTGGGACTGTTTTTTTTTTTTTTTAATGTTCACTCAATAAACATATACAAACCCAAAGTATATGTTCAGTTTTATTACATTGACTGAATTATGCAGAATGTACAACCTTTAAAACTACATGCATTCAAGCAGCATATCTACATTAGGCTTTCTATAGGGCAAGAAAGAGTGTAAAATATTTGAGCACAGACACTTACAAAATTATTTACCACAGTTCATAACTCAACTTTCTGTATATTTTATGAATCAAGTTTAGACAACCTTACCCCATACAATCATCAATGGTATAGCTGCTATTCAAAGCTTGTCATGGAAATGTTTATAAGATGGTGCAACTAATATCAAGACACAGGTATATACTACAAGCAAAATATGTAAGCAATAAAGCTGCAGCTTGTGCAATGCAAAATGAAATCACATTGAAATTGTTACAATTTTTGGGTTACGATTTTCCATCAAAATGAAGTGGAGAAAAATAAAATCTCAAATGGAAGTGAGTGAAGAGAGGACTTAATGAGATAATTATTGCTGCCACTTCTGCCCAGATGCTTTAATAAGAAAATAATTATTGGAATAGATGACTGCTTTTAAACTGTCAAAACAATTGCATGAATTTACTGTGTCCTTAAACATCAGTAGAAGTAGAAATACTGGATTTCTAGGAAGAGGATTAGTTAGGGCCACATGTGAAAAATGTGTTACTGACCAGTGGTGGAAGAAGTACTGAGATCTTTTACTTCAGTAAAAGTAGCAATACAACAATGTAAAGATACTCCAGTACAAGTAAAAGTCCTGCATTCAAAATCTCACTTAAGTAAAAGTACATAAGTATTGGCAGGAAAATGTACTTAGAGTATCAAAGTAAACGTACTCATTATGCAAACTGTCCCCATTTAGACAGTTATATTTTTCATAAATTATTGGAATATGATTACTGATTTATTGACATGCATGTACATGTAAGCAGCATTTTAAAGTTGTCAACATGAAGCTAATCTTAACAATTTAGCTATACTTTTGGGTAGTCTAATCTATAACAATGCTATTTTATAGTTATTTTATAAAGATGATCAAATGTTTTAAATATAAAATATTGATCTGAAAAGTAACTAGTAACTATAGCTGTGAAATGTAATGGAGTAAAAAGTACAATATTTCCCTCTAAAATATAGTGGAGTATAAGTACAAAGTAGCATAAAATGGAAATACTCAAGTAAAGTACAAGTACTTCAAAATTGTACTTAGTTATTTTCCACCACTGTTACTGACTTTAATCTCAGAATTCTGACTTCTAACTCAGAACGCAAATAAATTTTTCATGTGGCCCTAATCCTCTTCCGTAGATTTCAGAGGGAGCCCGGTGGCTCGGTCTTCTGCGGCTTTTCACATTCACCACGACCACAGCGCCAAGCAGCCCCAGAATGCCACAGCTCACGACTGCGGAGTACCCCACGTAAAAGACATCGATCTCAAGAAGGTCCCAGATCTCTTCCGGAATCAGGAAGTGAATAACCGCTTCACAACTATGGTTGTTTTCCCCCTCATCGAGGACAGCGCACCAGTAGGCTCCAAGGTCCTCCAAAGTCAGGTTAGCTACAGTCAGAGAAAACCATGGAGAGGACGCATTCACATCCACTCTTCTCTGCAGCTGTTCTGGCACAAAAATCTTGTCGTCCTCGGGGTCAAAAATGAGTTTAGAATGATAATACCATTGAACTCTTTGCGAGGAAGATACATTCACTTTGCAGTCCAGAACAACACTACTGCCCAATGAGAATGCGACAATGTTCAGGCCCAGTTGTGCACAGACAAACAGTGACGCATAGTAGGTATTGGTTGTTTTCTCCCATTTAACAACACACCCATATTGACCCGAGTGGTTCTGCTTGGCAGATGGTATGACCAATGAATAATCTGTAGTACTGTTCCCAGTGATAGTATACATCTCTTCCCGTAGGGCTGTGTTGTTTATTGGTTGCGTTTTCATTTTGTATGATGATTCCGTATCCACTAAAAACCACTCTACGTGAGGCGTGTAGGTCAAATGGGAGACCGGACAAGGAATCACAGCGTCTTCACCTCGGTGGTAGACGTATCTCTGGACGTTCAGGAGCAGGGAGAAGTGCTGAAAGCTCACGCAATGTCCCTCCTTCCAGATCAAACAGTGGTACATCCCCTGATCTCTTGCGATGAGACGGCGAAAGCGAAGGACCGATCCGCGGTTTGAACTTCGAACCCGGCCTTTCAGATCGCGCGGCTGAGGTTTGCGGGATCTGTCCGAGTCCAGGAGTAACGTCGAGCCGCGATACCACTGCAGCCTTCCAGCTTCTCCTTTGGGGATGGAGCACCGCAGGGTCGCCTGCCCTGCCACTAGATAGGGCACACTCTGGAACTGCACCTCCCTCTGGCAAACCGCCAAATACAGATTCATTGTTCTCACTTTCTGACGATTCCTACACTCCAATCTGTAGTAACCAGTGTGTGACTGATTTAAACTCACGATGTGCATTCGACTAGATTCCATTTCGATTGTCTTGAGTTCCTCTTGAGCCAGTTCATGCCAGGGTTTGACGGTTCCTCTAGGATTACTTGCCAGAAACACATTTGCACTTGAAGTGGATCTCGACAGGGAACAAAACTGGGGATCAAAATAGGCTCCGATTGAGTATTCCGTATATTCCTCTCTTAGATCCAGTACAAAGTCTTGTCCCGTCCCGTTCCAGCATGGTGAGTGCAGAGGGAGCAGCAGAGTCAGAATAAAACACACCAGTAAAGACATTGTACCGATCATCAAGTTTGTGTCTTGACAGAGAGGAGATGCTGTGCGGTGTGGCTGTCTGTTCTCCTCTCTTGGTCTTATTTCTGAGAAACATCCTATCTCTCTTTCTCACACACACACACACACACACACACACACACACACACACACACACACACACACATCTGATAGATGTCAGTGAGAGCTTCCTTTGTATATATCTCTTCAGATATGCACTTGATAAAATTGAGTGTCATTAAATTCATTGCTTTATAGTATTATTAATTACTATTTCATTAGGCCTACACAATATTATTGTTTTTTGTTATTATTGTTGAAAATCTTATTGTTCTACTTCTGTTCTTCTGTTATTATTTATTATAAAGTATTGATTTGACTACAATAAATAATATGAGAATTAATACATATTGTAAATATGTATTTAATAATTACTGAAAAGGATTTTATGTTTGAAGAGGATATTATTAGTACTAGTAGTAGCCTAGTAGTACTGTAGTAGTAGTAGTAGTAACAGCAGTAGTAGTATTATTGCTTAGTAGTAGTAGTAGTAGTAGTAGCAGTAGTAGCAGTTGCAGTAGTGGTAGTAGTAGTAGTGGTATTATGTATTATTAAATTATAGTATAAAGACAATTTCTGTGTGAAAATCAAAAAAAAAAAAATTGTCTTTCCAGGTTGTCTCAATTCTACGGAGCCCCCCAGGTAAGAAAGACCTGGTCAGAAAAAACATTGATGTGGAAATCCGAAATCCTTGCACACAGATTTGTAAAATATGTAGGGGAGATCAGGGCATGTTGTCACACTTTTTACTTTACTTTTTACTACTGTATTCAACATAGATAACCTTTTATTAAGAAAGTAAACATTTTAGTAATTGGACTTTTGGCTCTAAAATACTTAGTTTCAGAAATAAAGCCACTGAGAGAACTTACCCACGTGACAACTTGCCCCACTCTCCCCTACACTGTATGTTGATAATACCAAAGAGGGACTTTTAAGCCTATATACAGTGAGACATAATAGCCATTAGGCATGTATGTGAACCATAACCATTGATGGATCACATCAATAGGTCTAATTTATGATCCGTGTGCGTTCGCCTTATTCCCAAATTGGTGAAAATACTCCCTATAAATCATGCTTGTAGAATAAGCATGTTAATGCATACATCTATAAATATTATATGCAACTCTATGGGCCACTGTGGTGTCCCTCTTTGACGTTATCAGTGTACATATTACAAACCTCTTTTTTCATCAGGTGACCCCAGGAGGGCTCCGTACACATCCCACATCCCTCCTTGTTACCTGGGAAACTCCAATGGGATGGGGATGGAGATGCAGGAGGAGGAGGAGGAGGAGGAGGAGGAAATGACTCCCTCTCCTCTACCCATTCTCCTCCCTCTCTCTCTCCAGCACCACCTCCCCTTTGCTTATCCCTCCTCCTCCTCCTCCTCCCCCTCCTCCCCAAGAAGTTCCCTCCCTCCATCCTTCACACTCTCAGAGGGAAGCCGACAGGGAGAGGATGCCTCAGCCGGCATCACCCCGCCAGACCTAACACCGCACACTCCTCTACAGCACCGGCCCTCTCCTCCCTCCATCCCTCCATCTCCTCCTTCATCCTTCCCTTATCCTTCTCATTCTCTCCATCCACTCTGAATTTCCCCCCCGAATTAATTTCCCCTCTCTCTCTTCCCCAACTCTATCCATCGTCTTTCACCTCGGCGAGTCGGTGCTGATGTGAGATGGGCTGTGGAAATTCCTCAGCGGCCAACACAGCTGGAGGTAAGTTTATGTGTGTGTGTGTGTGTGTGTGTGTGTGTGGTTGTATCACTGTACTTTGTGTTATGTGTTTTTGAGTTTGTGGCCGTATATGAAGAGAAGAGAGAACATTTCCCATATGTCAAAAGTGGGTATTTCTTGTCAAATTCCAGTGTATTAACATTGAAGCATTTGGATGCTGATATTTTTTATACTGGCCATGTTTTCATATGTGAGCCTGTCAAATGCATCATGTCAAAATGGGAGTGAACAAAGTGATATTTTCTCTGGATATTGCCATATTTACTGTACTCTTATTTGAACAGATATCTGTCCACCAAGATATCTGGAAAAAGAAGAGATTTTATGAATGAAAAAGTCCTTTTAGTGTGGCTCTTTTTCCCAGAGACGGTAGGAAAATGTCCTTTGTATCCTTAAGTTCTCACATTTGATAAGTTCATTTGAACATGTGCATATAACCTAATTGTACTGCAATACAATACAAAATACCATTGTACAATTGTACAATTGTACAATACAAATACAAAATACAAATACAAATAGACAATTCTTTTTCCCAGAGACAGTAGGAAAATGTCCTTTGTATCCTTAAGTTCTCACATTTGATAAGTTCATTTGAACATGGGCGTATAAACCTAATTGTACTGCGATGAATTATCATCGCTATGAATAATTAAGCCTTGGTTCTCAGAGATGTTAATGGTCAAGTGGAAAAAGCCTGGTGGTAAAAGGCAGAGTCATCTAAATGACAGGTGTTGTGTTTCAGAGGTTTCCTGCTGCTCAGCGCTTTCCCACTCTGGGAGTCTCTCAGGTTCTGTTTGTGTGTGTGTGTGTGTGTGTGTGTGTGTGTGTGTGTGTGTGCGTGTGCTTGTGTGATTTGCAAACAAGCTTTTTAATTCACATTAGTACTCTCTCACAGTGTTGCGCACCTGAGATTTGCCCACAAAAAGCGATGCTAAATCTCTTCTGATGCTTTGCAATCTGCTTCCCCACAGCTCAAGCCGAAGCTTCAAAAGAAGTGTGAGTATCGTTGACTTCTTCACTCTCTTAAAGGAAAAAGGAAAAAAAAAAAAAAATATTGGTGATGGAGTGAATCTCGCATTTCTGGGTCCATTTTGTTGTTTGGTGGTGTATTTTCTTTCCTCCTGGCCATGATAAAAAAAAAAAAAAATCGGTGATTCTCTGTTATCTGTTGCTGCGGTGGAGGAGATTTGGTGTTTTTTTCTCTCTCCATTCACTGCCATTGTATGGAAGAACAGTGTCAAAATCACACTTCTAGCACATAAAGGAATGCGAACAAAGCAGATTCTTTTTTTTGTGACCAAGTTTTTTTTTTTTTTTCCCCAATGTGAGGGATGCAGGTACCTTGACAATGACATTAATTATTCCAAAAAAAAAAATAAATAATAATAAATAAAAAATAATAAAAAATAACAATAACAATAAATTATAACAATAATAACAATAAAAACAGTAATAATATAAATATAAATAATATGCACACACATACATACATATATACGCACATATACATACATACACACATGCATATATAAAAAACATACATATATAATAATAGTAGTGATAATATAAAAAGAAATGCATTCATATATATATATACATATATACACATATACACACATACATCCACACTCAAACACACACACACCTCTATCCTTAAATCAATCTTTATCATAGACTAAACGTAATTGAATAAAGAATGAGTGTAAATGGTTTTGCATGGATCAGGGCTGTTTGAAGGGGAGAGAACTAAAAAAAAAAAAAAAAAAAAAAATTCTAAACAATTTTTCTCTTCTCCCTCCCTCTCCCCTTTAAGTTGATGTATATTTAACTAAACTCAATGCTTCCGTCCAGACCTCAAGATTCTTCTGACTAGCATGGTTCATCCTCACTATGGACAGGTCCATGAGTACATAGTCTGTTAAAGACTGGTACCACTGATGAATTGATAATGAATTAGAAGGTAGCCATCTTACAGCAACCATCTTTTTAGAACAGATTCTGACAATATATAAAAAAAATGAAAAACTTGTTCAAGCTGAAAGGTTTAATAAACATAAAGAATTGAATAATTGAATAAGAATAAGGAATCTGCTTTGTTCGCATTCGTTTATATGCTAGAAGTGTGATTTTCAGACCTGTTCCTCCATACAATGGCAGTGAATGGAGAGAGAATACATTGTGTGTGTGTGTCTGTCCTTTGCACTCAGTACTGAGGTGGAAAAACACATATTTCCCAGCATTGATGACTAAGCTGTGATGTCACCACTCAGCTAAACAGATGAATCAGAGACGTCAACTGACGCAAAATGAAGGAAACAACACAGTTTACCGTAGCGTATTAGAGG
>NW_027279955.1:122500-163075 GCF_046629955.1 Centroberyx affinis
ATTAAAGTGTTTAATTTTTACATTTTGAATAATTTACTGGAAGCAAAGGTTATTACTGATGAAATACCACTCGGGGCATGTTGTCACATAGACAAGTGTGCTTTGTTTGTGCCCTAATTCCATTTTTTTCTGAAGTATATACACTATAAAACATACTCTTGTATTGAAAACAAAGTAATCTCAGGAATCAACACCCATCACACACCAGGTAAAATAACCCATCTGGATGAACTGACAAATACAAATTCTGATACAGTTTCTAATACAGTATTAATGTACATGTATATACACATTTAATTTGATGTTTTATGATGTAAAATGGCTTATTTGCCATTCAAACATTTGCGTAATTGGACTTTTGGCTCTAAAATATTTTGTTTAAGAAATAAAGCCACTAACACAACATACCCATGTGACAACCAGCCCCTCTCTCCCCTATACCGATGATAAGTAAGCTGATTCAGGAAATGTACCACCATATCCCTATAAATTTCCCCTGGGAGATTGCCCAGTCAACTCTTTGATCTTCTCCAGTTCATTCTCAGTGGAGGTGAACATCTGTGTGACCTGACAAGATTTATATAGCAATATACAAGCTGAAAGGGTGTTCATTACTGTGACTATGGGTACCTCAGAGGAGTAATAGAGGCTTTGCAGTTGTGTCACAAATCTTCTATCAGCCACATCTGGCTTCATCATGGAGAATTAGCTGTGCACAAATAATGTCTAAATATATAACAACCTGGTTAGAAACAGAGAGCTAGCTGAGTCAGCTTATTGTGGTGTGGCTGTAGATCCATTCAGTAACGTTCTCAGTAAAAGTGTTCAGTTCAGTTAACCTGAACAAACTGTTGTTTTTTGGCTTATTTTAACTAGCTCACTAGCCAGCAAGCTAATTTAGCAAAGCAACTGATGTTAATTGTCCCCCACCAAAGGGGGGACCATGGATCAGTCTCTGTCCGTTAGTTTGTTCATTCGTTAGTTAGTCACATTGTAATGCTGACTTTGTGCCGCTAGGGGGCGGCATTGACAATGAATGGGGACTCAGTGGTAAAGCAGATCATACAGTTAAAGTTATCATACAATGTGGGGGACAATGAATGGGGACTCAGTGGTAAAGCAATACAGTTAAAGTTATCATAGGTAACATAATAGTCTACACAAGCTACACACTTGGAGACATCAGACTGGGTTGATGTGTTGAAGTGAGAGTCAATAGAGAATTTTTGGGCAAACCTCTAACCCCAAGACACTGTAGTTATTGTACAGTTGTTGGACTTATATCATATTATCACTTACCTACTCTGCAATACTATATATCACTTATCATTTAGCATTTATATTATTCATAACACTCACGATCCTGGTGTTGTATGTTATATTGTATATTGTATTATAAATTGTATTGTAGTGTACATTGTGTAATGTACGGATTGTATTTATTGTGTATTATAGTTCTTATATTTTGTACTGTATTGAGTAAAAACAGGACAATTACAGTTACTACATTTCAAGATATAACTTGTAAGCCTAATTCTGAGGAGAGTAGGCAACAGAAATATATGGTCAATCTGTCCTTTCATTGTCCCATACCAAAATGCTTATACAATTTCACTCATATTTTAAGTACACTCAGCAATCACTGACTGACCCAAGGGTGGAACTACATCACTGGTGGGGGACAACATGTTTACTATTTGCTTGTGTTAACATGCAACTATAGCCACTATTAATGCTAGCTTCTACAAGATACGTTAGCTAGTGTGTATGTGTTAATAGGACAGTGATAGTTATCTTACCGATGGCCAATTTTGAACACCCTTGGGCCAAATCTGGACACACAAACTCTTTGATATGAAATGTATTTTTTAGCTTCTGAAATGTAGGCTATGATTTCATGTCACTTGCCTTTCTGCAGGAAACTCTTAAAAATCATCATGTCATCAATCATCAATCACATGTATCAATCATGAAATGATCAGTTTCCACTCAAAAACAGCCCAGAAATTAACCATGTCTGTTCCAAACAGTTGAGACGGCCAAGTTGTTCACAGGCGTTGCTGTCCAAGAGCTGTGGACCTGCAATATGGCTGCCAGAGTGTGTGTTACATCACGTGAAAGCCCTTTATATAGGCAGCAGTAATGCAGTCTCCATAATCCCAATAAGGCAATATGGCTTTATACAATAAGGTTACCAATACATATACTGTCTGAAAAGATTTCACCAAAGTAGTGTAGCCTACATACATGAGAATAAAAACAAGGCTATAGAGGAGCATGGAAAGGCTTCAGTTGAAGTTAAAACATTGAAAACAACAAAGTTTGAGTTATGACGACCTCACATGGTTACCACAAGAGTTGGCATAGCAACCAGAAAATGATTGGAATTATTAGCATTTATTATCAGATTTCCTGAAAGACTATACTGCAGAGTATGTATCTCATCTCCCTGGTTTCCTGCTATAGCAGATAGCAAGTAGCAGTGAGTGTATCTGTGCATGAGTGACACTCATTTCTAATTTCTCCCTCTTTCTTCAGATGCTAAGTGACATCCCGACCAAACACTAAGGTAAACAAGAGAATATATCACACATCTCATGGATCTACAGTATCTTCCACATCCTGCAGGTTCATTGGTAGGCCTTTATATACAAGGCTTTATGTTCTCATGTGGCTGCAATCAGTCCTTTAGTGGATAAACAGTAGATAGATGTCAATTCAAATTGAAGATTCACCCCCGTTTCCTCCTTCCTTTTCTCTCTATCTCTTCCTAGCAGAGCCTGTTAGCGCTCAGCATTGGCCTGCAGATAGAAGAGAGTCCTGGTTCTGCTGTGTCTGGTAGAGGAAAGGAAGATTCAACTTTCTGTGGTTTGGGTCTGACTTTTCCTGACGGACTGTGTTGAATCACCAGGCAAATCTCCATGGACCTTTGGACCTTTTAATATTTGTAGCAGCAGACTTTTGCAAGACATTTTCATAGAACTAAATATCTGTTTTGCTACCCTCTGTCTCTGATGATATAACACAATAGTGACTCAAGCTATGGCCAGTTCATGAAAGCTTTTACATTTGCTGTCCTAAACACCCGGTGTCTGGTAGGTTTTTTCCGGGGAAAATTTGGAATTTGAAATAAATAGAATAACTGGGATAGTGCTTTCTTTCCACAGAGTCAACCTTAATCAAACCAGCCTGAGAACAGAGATGCCAGCAAGTCATAACGACTACAACAACCAACCAGGAAAAACTAGGAAGGAACCTCATTAAGTTCATTAAGTTGTCAACTTTTTTTTATAAATATTATGCATGTAGACACCTTCAAATGTGTTGCTGATATTGTTCCAGGAGACTAGGCTGAATCACAGAACATGCACAGAATAGAATAGAATAGAATAGAATAGAATAGAATAGAATAGAATAGAAATATAGTATAATATACATTTTATTTGCCTTCTCCATAGGCATAATTGCATTTTTAAAATCATCAATGCTAAAGTAAAATCAGGTTAGATGAAACTTGGGAAAGTGGATTGTTGCAGCAGCAAACAGTCATAGGATGCAGCAAAAAAATAAGAATATAAACATTCTACAGTGTATGAATGGAAAGTATGAGAAAAAGTGTGCATTACAGCATTATTAGATTGTGCAAAAAAACAAAAAAACAAAACAGCAGTAGGACTTACTGAGGCAAAGAATAAAATGAATAATTACGATATTAAAAATATACCAAAATATGAAATGTATGATTCAGAAATATCGTGAAAGTAGCACTTCTTTTCAATCCGTTTCAATGTGACCTGCTTTGTTGTTTGTTTTGTAATGAACAATATAAAAAAAGACACATTTGGCTTAATATCTCACCTGTTTATCTGCTAAGGCTTGACTCAGTGTGTGTGTGTGTGTGTGTGTGTGAACTCAGTGACAGCTGATTGTGTATGTGCATGTTAAAACAGGAAGATGCCTCTGTATCTACTGACCTCTCTTCCTGTTTCAATCTAATGCAGGAACATTAAACATTTCCATTCTCTTGTCCTCTTTTATTTGCTGTTTTTTCTGGCCTTATACATCTCTTATCTCTCCTTTTGTTACCTCCTCTTTTCTCTTCTCCTCCCTTCTATTCTCTCCTCCTCTGCTTCTTTTTTATCTCCTCTCCTCTTCTTTTCTGTTGATCTCATCTTCTTCATTTCTCTTCTGTTCTTCTCTCCTGTCCTCTTGCCCTGTTTTCTTTTCTCCCTGTACTCTGTCAGGATTACATTTAAGTAATTCCCTTGTTTTAGATCATAGATTATGATGTGAAATGTGTGTGTGTGTGTGTGTGTGTGTGTGTGTGTGCCTCCTGCTGATAGAGTGCCATTTCCAGGCTGCCAATCCATCTAACCTTTCACTTTAAAGGCTACATTAACATCAACAGCGCAGCAGTGAGGAAGATGCTTCCAGCTATTCTCTCTTCACTGTCACTGCCTCTCATTACATGCTGCAGGTATTTCCTCATCCACTAGATGGCGCCATAACCAAACGCACCAAATCCGTTTACATTTTCAGTTCCTTTATGGGTCATGTTTAGATCAGATGAAAACTTTATCGATCCCTGCGAAGAAATTGGGGTCATTGTGGCAGTAAATCGTGATAATAAGTAATAATAAAGCAAAACATGTTTTATAGAATATATACAATATGCTGTTGAAGGGAGTATTTTGAGTGGATTGGAGCCTACATCTAAACTGGTATATGGAAGTAATATATGTATATCAGAATCAGAATTAGCTTTATTGGCCAAGTATGTACACATACAAGGAGTTTGATTTTTCGTTGCTCTCTTTTTTTTTCTTTTTTTTTTTCTTTTTGAACAACTATTTATTGAGTTTTAAATTTCATGTTAATGACAAGCAGCAAGCAGGAACAACAGTATAATCCTCATCAAGGCTAATGAAAATATAAAAGTGATAGCTAACAATAAAAGTAAAAGAAAAAAAACAAGAAAAACAGTAACAAACAATAAACAATCATAACAACAATAACAACAAAGAATAAAAGAATTTTCGTTGCTCTCAATGTACTTACACAGAATAAATGTACAGCTAAAAACAAGGACAACAAGATGAACAGAGGAAGAACCTAAACATTCAACTACTATGTACAAATATGCATATATATAAAAAAAAGTATATATACATATATATATGTAAACAACACTGGAATTTGTAAGCAAAGGACAATAGTGCAATGGTGCAGAGTGCAAAGATGTATGATATGTATATGAGATGATATGTAATATATAATGTATGTCAGAACTGCTTGACTGAAGAAAGCTGTTATTGACCCATTTCAACTTTCAACCTGACCTAGATGGATGCACTGGGGAGATGGCAGTTAACATGTGATAGGTAGCCTGGACCAATATAACCACTGCCCAATATAGTTTCTAGGTCTGCTGGGTGGGAGGGAAGAGGAGAAGAGAGGAGAAGAGAGGAGACGGGGGGGAGAACAGAGGAGAGGAGAGGAGAGAGGGAAGAAATGAGAGCTACATCTCGTCCTCATAACCCAGTTAACTCGTGTCAATAATGTTTCTTCGATTTAGTTAGAATTCAGTTTTTCCAGCATGGTTCACCTGACCTTGTAATCTAATAAATATTCTCCCTATTATAAGATAAATATTCTACTTCTCGACCTCGTTAAGATTCAGGATTATGAAAGGAGTTGAACCAGACTGTCAGATGGACTGCAGCCTGAACAGAACTGGGCCAGACAACTAGGTTTTCCAGGCGCCTCCAATATTCCCTCTGAGGTGGGGGAGGGGTGGGGGGGGGGGGACACACACACACACTAGAAGACTTTTAAAATCCTAACCGATAAGGAAAACTCATTGCATCACGCGCACAGTGACAGATTTCACCGATTTTGAGTGAGTGGTAAATCTAGAGGGTGTCACTCACACACACACACAGACACACACACACACACCCACACACACACACACACACACACACACACACACACAGACTCCTGAAGCGTCACTGATGTCGGGACCTCTAATCTCACGGAAACTTGCGGCATCAAATGTGAATCAATACATATTAATATGCGATGTGCATATTAAAAAAACACAAAAGAAGAAGAAACACAACCTCAAAGTCAACCATGGGGGCAAAAAAGACAGAGAAACCCTCATCCAGTGGGCTGCAGCAAGTGAATTTACTAATTATTTAGTACGTTTGCCTTCAAAATAAAAGCGTTAGACGGTTCTTGTCACCTGTCAGCTGCCCCCTCCTTCTTTGATCCCAATAGTAATAGTGATGGTAAATACTGCTCATCGTCACTGTCACTGTTACTTCTACAGTGCAGTTGTCACATCCTCAAAAAAAAAAAAAATCACCATCATTTGTAAAGCGCTTGCTGTTGAATTTCATGCTGAGTGCTGTCTGGGGGTCCAGTGGAGCTTTCAATGTCCTCCCACTGTGGAAGAACATAAAAAGTATATGAAAAACATATGCATCTAGGTATGCAGCTAGTTCATACTTTAGTTTATGTATGTATATGGTAAGTTCATAATAGTTCATATTTAGTTCATGTATGTATATACGATATATAATGAAACACATAGTGCTCTGACATTTAAATAAGGAAAACTGCCTAGACCATAGAACAGCACACTCCAAATCTCTGACAATTTTTCGTTGACATCAAAATGTCGGAGTCTGAGTTCAACAGGCGGTGAAAACCAAAAGTGAAAGCAGTAAAATGTTTCCATGCCACAGTATCCTGTTTGATATGGGAGTAGGCCAAGGGTCTTAACCAGGTTTCTCATAATCAGCTATGCAGTTTTACATGAATCGACCAAAAGCAGCTTAGTTGAGTTCTGTGCAATGAAACAGCAGCAACAAACAGAACACACAGAGAAAGTGTGACTAATATACTGTACACTGTATGTGATTAAATGTTACTGTTAAGATCAGCTGTGTTTCATGTCATGAAGTCACACCATGCTCATGCCTCCTGCCTTCTCCTCCAGCTGCACACACTGAAACTCCCTTTACAGATCCATGCATGTTGAGATGAAAGCTGCCATGTGTTTATCATGCTTGACCTGGTAAGTCCTGCATGCAAATACAGTGTGTGTGTGTGTGTGTGTGTGTGTGTGTGTGTGTGTGTGTGTGTGTGTGTGTGCAGGTACAGGTGTCCACTCTCTGAGCCAGGTGTGCTATTAACAAGCCTGGCTACAATGGTAATCACAAAATTTGTTTTATGACGCCCTTGCTGTTCAAAGGCAGTGTATTACACTTGTTATGTAATCTGCAAGTTTGAACATTCGTAGTGCCCCATCAGGTCCTCATTACACATACAACCTGTCCCAGCATGCCTCAGCATACATGAGCTGTACTTGTCCCACTACAACACACTCTGCTGTTTGGCTTTGGGAGTGTGAACCCTCTGGCTGCATTGCTACTGCTGCAGGGCCATGGTTCAGTCCACATCCTGTACCCTGCATGTACC
Organism: Centroberyx affinis; assembly: GCF_046629955.1. Lineage (NCBI taxonomy): Eukaryota > Metazoa > Chordata > Actinopteri > Beryciformes > Berycidae > Centroberyx > Centroberyx affinis. Next base: position 129,989 of record NW_027279955.1, read on the forward strand.
CTGTCCCACCCTGTACTCTGTCCACACCCTGTAATAATAATAATAATAATACTAAAAAATGCAAAGAGAATAAAAATGAGTGCAAACAATAAAAGCAACTAAAAGCCATAAAAAAAACACATTATAAAAACACAAATAGAGTAAAATGAACTAAAATGCCATAAAATATAATGAAATCACTCTATCCCCTTTATGTAACAATCTGGACCTTGGAACAACAAGTAAAGACGTATCCGAAGATCTCAGGGAGCGGGAAGGGACATAGGGCAATAAAAGACCTGATAGATAGCTTGGGGCCAGGCCTCTCTGGGCTTTGTAAGCAATCAATAAAATCTTAAAATCAATTCTAAAAGCAACAGGTAGCCAGTGTAGGGAAGCCAGGATCGGTGAGATGTGATCATGTTTCCTAGACCGAGTTAAAATCCTGGCAGCAGAGTTTTGGATGTACCCTGTACCCTGTCCATACCCTGTCCACACCCTTTACCTTATCCACATCCTGTACCCTGTCAACCCCTTGTACCCTGTCCACATCCTGCACCCTGTCCACACCCTGTACACTGTCTACATCCTGTACCCTATCAACCCCTTATACCCTGTCCACACCCTGTACGCTGTCCACACCCTGTACCCTGTCTACATCCTATACCCTGTCAACCACTTATACCCTGTCCATATCCTGTCCACACCCTGTACCCTATCCACACCCTGTACCCTGTCAACCCCTTATACCCTGTCCATATCCTGTCCACACCCTGCACCCTATCCACACCATGTACCCTGTCAACCCCTTATACCCTGTCCATATCCTGTATGCTGTCCACACCCTGTACCCTGTCTACATCATGTACCCTGTCCATACCCTAGCCACACCCTGTACCCTGTCAACCCCTTATACCCTGTCCATATCCTGTACCCTGTCCACACCCTGTACCCTGTCTACATCCTGTACCCTGTCCACACCCTGTCCACACCCTGTACCTTATCCACACCCTGTACCCTGTCAACCCGTTATACCCTGTCCACATCCTGTCCACACCCTGTACCCTGTCAACCCCTTATACCCCGTCCATATCCTGTACCCTGTCCATACCCTGTCCACACCCTGTACCCTGTCAACCCCCTATACCCTGTCCATATCCTGTACCCTGTCCATACCCTGTACCCTGTCAACTGCTTATACCCTGTCCACACCCTGTACGCTGTCCACACCCTGTACCCTGTCTACATCCTATACCCTGTCCACACCCTGTACGCTGTCTACATCCTGTACCCTATCAACCCCTTATACCCTGTCCACACCCTGTACGCTGTCCACACCCTGTACCCTGTCTACATCCTATACCCTGTCAACCACTTATACCCTGTCCATATCCTGTCCACACCCTGTACCCTATCCACACCCTGTACCCTGTCAACCCCTTATACCCTGTCCATATCCTGTCCACACCCTGCACCCTATCCACACCATGTACCCTGTCAACCCCTTATACCCTGTCCATATCCTGTATGCTGTCCACACCCTGTACCCTGTCTACATCATGTACCCTGTCCATACCCTAGCCACACCCTGTACCCTGTCAACCCCTTATACCCTGTCCATATCCTGTACCCTGTCCACACCCTGTACCCTGTCTACATCCTGTACCCTGTCCACACCCTGTCCACACCCTGTACCTTATCCACACCCTGTACCCTGTCAACCCGTTATACCCTGTCCACATCCTGTCCACACCCTGTACCCTGTCAACCCCTTATACCCCGTCCATATCCTGTACCCTGTCCATACCCTGTCCACACCCTGTACCCTGTCAACCCCCTATACCCTGTCCATATCCTGTACCCTGTCCATACCCTGTACCCTGTCTACTGCTTATACCCTGTCCATATCCTGTACCCTGTCCATACCCTGTACCCTGTCCACATCCTGCACCCTGTCCTCACCCTGTACCATATACTCAGTTTACCAACCTTTTCATTTGCAAAATTCATCTAACTTATATGAAGACAGGGTCTTACAGGAGGACATGCATAAATTAATGCCTTTCTGAAAATGAACAGTTTTTTGTTTCTGTTGGTGGTTGTTTGCCATATGATGATCTCTGACTGGGGTTCATGTAGTTTAACCACCTTTTTAATGAACACTTTATCAGTTATAGTATATAAGTTATTCACAGGTTGTGTAATTCTTTAGAATCCAGCCACTCCCTCTGCCAGTATGGCTGTTTGGAAAGAAGACTTAAGATCTATATTGTTTGTCATTAGCAGAAAGTAAGTGGTTTACAAATGGCTCAGGGTCATTTCCCTATGGCCTCGTCACCTCGCCGCCAGTGACGTCTGTGTGTGTGTGTGTGTGTGTGTGTGTGCGTATGTGTAACAGTAGTAAAGGGCTCTTTCTCAGTGAGCCTCTATTTCTCTCAACTTGCAGTGAAGGTCTTTAGCTGTTCTCTTCTGACGCACAGACTTCAGCAGGAGGGCGGATGTTCAATTCAAGGTCAAAGGCCGATACATTTTTCAAGTAACCAGCATACTCCAGAAGCAAGATAATTGTAAACTACTATACTAGTGTCTGTCTGTAATTTGTTTCAGCTCAGTGTTTCAGCTCATTCTGCATATTGATGAATCTGGTTCAGACACTTTTCCCCTCTGCTCCACTTTCAAGATAAAAGCTCTCTGTGGAGCAGCTAGAACGACACATTGATGCCACGCAGATGGCAATGCAATGCCTTTAGTCGAATTTGAGGGTTACACAGGAAGGAGGAAATGACATGTAGTCCTGGCCAAATGTACATGAATTGTTCAGATTTGCATAAAAGCACTAAAACTGAACAGCTTGACGTCCTGAACATTTTCAGAATCTCAAAAAGGACACCAATCAGCTGTGGCAGCTATTTTTCTTTTGGTAAAAAGCTAGTTTTTGTCCATTTTGTCCAGCGTGGACATGTACAAGCATGGATTCTAAGGAAAGAAAAAAACAGAAATCATCTCACCATTTATATTTTTATATACAATGCTGGTCTCTCTGCATGTGTACCATTGGAGACATATGGAACTGCAAGGCTGCCCATGACTGTAATGGCTGTGGTTGTGCTGGACCACTGGAGATGTTTCTTTGGTCAAGCATGGCCTATGGAGGGAGAGAGAGAGAGAGAGAGAGAGAGAGAGAGAGAGAGAGAGAGAGAGAGAGACACAGGAGGGGTAGATCTGGCCTGAGAGGGCAGCATCCCTGGTCGAGCAAGGTATAATCACTCTTTACAGACCAAGAAGAAAGAGAGATGCACTGAGAGAGAGAGAGAGAGAGAGAGAGCGAGAGAGAGAGATGATTTGACAGCAAACTTTCATCACTTTCTGCATTAGCCAAGATTCTTTGGTATCACAGGCACTCATTCAAAGTGGGTCAGTGAGTTTGTCTGTGTGTGTGTGTGTGTTTGTGAGTGTATACACTGTATATGTGTCCGTCAGCAAATGAGCTCTTAAATATATTGTAGGTGTGAATTTAGACTTGGCATCACTCACCAAAGCTGAAAGAAGAACTGGGTAGTTCTTCTGGGTAGAAGAACTGGGTAGGCTGAACTGAAAATCCAAGCTCCGCCCACACTGTTTGATTGACAGGTGATCTCTGGGAAGAGCAGTGCACACCACAGCAATGAGTGCTGAGCACCAAAGATGGAGACAAAATAATAATAAAAAAAAGGGAATTTGAGGATTACCTCTTTAATTAATAATTGAAACATTAGTCATCAATCCAGACCATAAGCTGGCCCCCGACTTGGAGGAGCTTCTCGTGACCCAGTGAACTCAGCCCTGTCTGGAACTAAAGACTGGACTACCTGGGAGGTCCACACACACACACACACACACACTGCCAAGGTTCTCATGTGTGGGAGGTCTGGGTTGGATGTGATGCCTGGAGGAGGAGTGAAAATGAGACCAGAGGAAACGTGAGTTATATGTGAGTTAATGGAGATAGTGGTATGTGTGTGTGGGAGAGTGTGTGTGTGTGTGTGCGTGCGTGTGTGTAAGAGTGTGCATGTGATTTTGGATACAGAGACTATTGTGTTAATTAAGATTATTATGTGTGTGTGTTTCAGGTCAAAGTGACACACCAGCCCATATTCTGTCCTCCAGCCATAACCACTTCCTCTTCCCTTTATTCACCCAGACAAAGAATGAAAGAATGAGAGATCTGCTTGCATTACTGCTTGCTTGGATCCATGTTTAGTTGTGTGATCTCTTGGGAAATGAGAGAAAATCTAATTATGTTCACGCATTTGTCTCATTTAGGATCTTCTCACTCTCTCCTGGGTACAAAAACAGTTCAAATCAATTTTTTTGATGTATAAAAATCACACAAGAGAACGCCTTTGCAACGCATGAGATATAGGATAAAATATGATTTCAAATGTAAACCAAAAGAAGTGTCATATACAATTGGAATATGAAGAACAGTATAAGATTAACACACTGGGGCAGTAACCAATAATAATTAGAAAGCGAAGTGAGTCTGTCATCTGTCAGCTGTAACTCTTTAAGGAGATTTAAAAGCCAAAGTTTGGGCTTTGCAGCTCTTTTATTAGTGACCTAGTTACACCAGCAATGTGTGTATGTGTGTGTGTGTCTTTCAGGTAGTTTGGTTGACTGGTATATTCTGTGATAAGCAGGTCAGGCAGAAGGCTTAGGGACATTTAACATGGCATCCAGCCCTTCCATTGGCACGTTATCAAACAAGGCTTTTAAATCAGCAGTGTTTCTTTTGAACGTGAACTTTGACTCTACCGACACATTTCTGTCAGAAGTGTGTTGAAAGGAGGTAATAACCTGCAGTCTATTGGGGATGACTGCAGACGTGAGTGTTTGTATTGATTGTGTCTGCTGCAGTAAAAACCTACTGCTCATTTGATAAGCTCACTGAGTAGACATGAATACTGGGTTCATCATAAGTAGGTTACGAACACTCTGAAACATAGATTACATGTTGTGGACATAAGGTGAAGATTGTGTGACAATAGCACAAATTGGACATTCGGTAACACTTTACAATAAGGGTACTAAGTTAAGGGTTAGTTAAGCATTAACTAACCCTTATTAAGAATTAACTAACCCTTATTAAGCATTAACTAACCCTTATTAAGAATTAACTAACCCTTATTAAACATTAACCCTTTCACTTTTTATACCGTTGATGCATGGTGTCCACTGCAGTGGACAGATACCTAACTCCTTCAGAATAAAATATATTGAAAAAAAAGTTACTGGCATGATTTTTCACTTGTTTAAAAGTAAAAACAAACATTAAAAAAAAATATTACTTTGTGATTTAATAATTCATGCATGAAAGGGTTAATAAGGGTTAGTTAGGGTTATTAAGCATTAACTAACCCGAGAACTAACCTGCTTATTAAGTTAATGCTTAATATGCATTAACTAACCCTTAGTTAACAGTTAACTAATGTGTAATTTACTAATGGTGTTCATGTTAACTAAGGTATTAATTTATACATTATTTAATAATTTATAAAGATGACTATTAAATAATATATAAATTAATACCTTAGTTAACATGAACACCATTAGTAAATGATTACCAGACACATTAGTTAACTGTTAATTAAGGGTTAGTTAATGCTTATTAAGCATTAACTAACCCTTAACTTAGTGACCCTTATTGTAAAGTGTTATCGGACATTCCAGTTTAATGTGTATGTAATGTGAAAAGGCTAATAGTTAAGGTTAGGCAAGTAAAAAATCTTAATTTAACCTGAATAAGATATAGGGGATATAATTATATTATTTGGGATATTAACAAATGTATACACTGTATCCCCTTTATATTCATGATATGCTTTTGCTCAGTTTGTAAGATTCTGTATATCTTCTTCTCTCTTTTAAGACTAAATATATCAGATTTTACCACCTGACAAACAGCATGGCAAAATATAATATCAGAATTGAGACAAATTGATTCTGAAAATATCTCATTCTGACTCAGCAATAGATTAGATCAGAAAAAAAGTGTTTAGTTTGTAAATCTTGCTTGTTAAGTATGTAAATCCAGCTTTATAGGTCCCTCCCAACAATACCCTCGCTAAAGAGCAAATGCAGTTTAGGTCCTTTCATCTCCAACCTGACCTACATTCGATATATGTAATATATATATGTAATCATCTAAAATAAGACTCTACTGTGGTCCAAACAAACGATTAGAACCTCAGATTACAGAGGAGCCTGCGGCAGAGGGGCAGATTCCTTTCAACTTATTGTGTAGTGTATATTAAATGTCATCTTTTTGTGCCCCTCTGGAATGTTCTTTCCTATTAGGAGGACCAGTTGACTCCAGAAAGCGTTCTTTGTTCTATGTGTTTTCTCTTTCTGATGGACCTCTACACTTTGACATCTTGCGCAACGCTGTGAGGAGGCCAGAGTGTTTACCTGGCCTGGTGGAAGACGAGGGAGGCTCATGTATGACGTTCATGTGTGACATCATATCGTCCATTTGTCTTGATGGTGGTGCTGTACTCCATAGAGGGTGACATTACCTGACACCAAAGACCCGCCAATAGTAGATGGCCAGTTCAATACCCTACTTTTCACCATTAGGTGTCAGGTGTCACCACAGATTTGGGTTTGGGGTTTAGTTACTCTTTAAAAAATTGATTTTTATTAGCTCCGCCAAGGAAGTTATGTTTTCGGTGCCGTTTGTTTGTCTGTTAGCAGGATTACGGAAAAACTACTGGCCCGATTTTCATGAAACTTCATGGAAGGGTGTAGCATGGGCCCAAGGTTATTATCGTTAACGAAAACTAACGAAATAACGAAAACGAGGTGTGAAAAAACATTTTTGTTAACTGAAATAAAAATAAAAACGAGGCTTTACAAAAAAACGATAACTAACTGAAACTGTATTGTGTGTTTACAAAACTAACTAAAATAAACTAAAATTATAGAGAAAATGTCTTTAGTTTTCGTCTTTGTCAATTTATTTCATACATAAGCCTAGTATTTTGAATTTTTGAATCTCGTCCCTGACAAATACCCCATATTACAAAAAAAGACTAAAACTAACACTGAAACTAATAAAAACTAAACTAAAACTAAACATTTTCAAAAAATTAAAACTAACCCGCAAACCCGCTTTAAAAACTAATTAAAACTAAACTGAAATTGAAAACAAAAAGTCAAAATGAAATAAAAATAAAAACTAACAATTTCCAAACATACTTAGGTAACGGAAACTTAAAAGCATAGGCTTGTGCTGGTTCTGATACACATGCAATCACACAGTGTCTTTCTGAGTAACTTTGTACATTGTGTGGAGTGTCTAGTCTATTAAGTCCTATGAGAAGATCCCCCTCTTTCTATCAGCCAACAACTAACCATACGCACATGGACAGTGGGTGCTGGGTTAAGTGCCGATCATCAGTTGAGAAGTAGAACCCGCACACCGAAGTAATCTTTAACTCTTTATTTCATGACAACGTTTCGATCCATGATGGATCTTCGTCAGGTCAAATTACAATTACACACACGCCTATTTACAGGATGTTTATTCATCCTGTAAATAGGCTTCACTGTCACCTGATATGTGACGTCACCACAAATAAATCAGGCAGGTGCGACTTAATCTTATCCGTTTCAATGGGTAGGCATATATAAGTATATACATGGTACCAGGATATTCAAAAAATACATAGGATATATACAATATATAGAAAATATAGAAATTGTAGAAATAATCAAAACACAATATACATGGAGACATTATATTAGAATTAATTAGAAAAAATTGTATACATACATTTTCAAAAATACTTGCGTGTCATCAAACCATATCTAGCTCATACCTACCAAGGTTATTATAGTTTTGCATTTTTCATTAGTTTTATTTTTATTTCATTTTGACTTTTTGTTTTCAATTTCAGTTTAGTTTTAATTAGTTTTTAAAGCGGGTTTGCTAGTTTAGTTTAGTTTTTATTTTTTGAAAATGCTCCCACAATACCCACAATACAGTTTCAGTTAGTTATCGTTTTTTGTAAAGCCTCATTTTTATTTTTTTTTCAGTTAACAAAAATGTTTTTTCACACCTAGTTTTTGTTATTTTGTTAGTTTTCGTTAACGATAATAACCTTGATACCTACATGATCCAAACCCCTATTTTTGGAAGCATACAGTATAAGACGCACTTTCTTGGAGGCATGTTTATTATAAAACTTCATGACCCATAAGACAGTGCTGTACTGTCGAAGAAGATCCCCCTCTTTGTCATCAGTTTGTTTGTGGCATGTTGTACGTTCCATTGGTTGTCCAGTTTGACAGCGTACCTCTTTCCAATATGTGTCAGTCTGGAACATGAACTGTCTCAAGGCCCAGACTCATCACATGTCATTCTCCCCAGTACTCCCAGTCTCACCAGCCCCCCAGTCTGCATCTTCAACACAGACACTCTCATACCCAGCTCTTTCACACAGTGTAATTCATCCACAAGTAATGGAGAAGTTGACCTAATGGACTGGTGTTTGGTGGTGTTTGAGCAGTAGACTGGGACACTGAGAACCTTGAGCTGTAGAGCGTGGTAGTACTTAGACCAGGACCTGAGCTTCATTAGGTCATTTGCCTTATTCGCATAGCACTCATTTGATATACATCATGCTGGTGGTGGGAAACCCTAACTGGAAGATAGGTAGGTAGGCAAACTCAACTAAAAATTAAATATGCATCAACATTATCCTTGGATATGGTGGAAGAATGCTGGAGAATGTCCAAATCAAAGACTGCAGCAACTGGATTGATGTTGATACATAACGCTAGGTCCACAACGTTTAGCTAATGTTAGCAGTCCGGTACTTCATGTTGTTAACGTTATATTTGTCTCCAAACCAACTAGGTCAAAATAATTCTGGTTTATATGTTGTAGTTTTTCTTGTCAAAAGACCAGTTGAGTTTCTGTTGCCATCTGCTTTTCTGTCTTCCGAGTTTGATGTAAATCAGTGGTTCTCAACGTGGGGTCCGGGGACCACCAGGGGTCCTTGAGGGGGTTCCAGGGGGTCCCCAGCAAATTGCTGAATTGTTAAACTTCACCATTATATCATTTTCAAGAAGTTAACACAGTTACAGAATGTAGAAGAATGACTGTTTTTTTATTATCATAGTTTCAGTGTTATCTTTGCCTACAACACAGATAGTCAGAGAATTCTGGACAAAATCATATCTAACAATAAAAGTATTCTCAGATTTGCATCCGAGAGACAAATGCGGGTCCATGGCCCTAATGTGGACTAACTTAGGGGTCCTTGATATGAAAAAGGTTGAGAATCACTGATGTAAATCAAATATGGCCACAGTGTGATTAAGGCTTAATTCAGGTTTACTGTGGAGACTGTTACTCTACTGAGGATGTGAAATCTACAACAAAAGAAAGAAAAGAAAAAGAATTTCCACTGTATAGCAATGGATTTGTGCCATTTTGAGGCTAATGGGTAGCCCAAAATATCAATGCCAATATCAATGTTGCTCTTCTCTGGAGGCTGTGTGTGTGTGTGTGTGTGTGTGTGTGTGTGTGTGTGTGCGCGTAATAATGTGTAATCATTTCTAAGCAAAGAGTGGGTTTTATGAACTTATACTTATGTAAATTTGAGCACAACTCTGACCATGCTTACACACAGCACCAAGTGGTCAATAAGGAGAATTAATGGCATCTACCTAATGAAAGACCACCAAGAAAGACAAGATCAGACAATCAAATGAATAGGCTTTTTTCATAATTAATATAAAAATATGATATTAGGCAATACAATAGTTGAGATTACAAGCACATTTTATACCATTCATAAACAATTTGTGTAACGCTTTATTTTCCGGGTCCACAACTTCCTAATAATTTCTTAGGAAGTTTCCTGGAAAGAACCACTACATTATGTACTTATAATAGCCTAGAGAAAGAGTTCAGTGGTAGTTGGTAAGTACCTGGTTATTTCTTTTGGACTTTCCAAGACAGAACCATGAAATGATGTAGTAGTTATATAGAAAATTACAAATTAGAGGAAGTAATTCAACAAATAAAGAATAATGACCAAATTGACCTATTATGTTTTTTTTTTAGTATAGTTTTGCACTTCTTTCCAGGAAACTCTTTTAAAAATTGACAGTATCTTATCGACTCCACCAAACAGTGGACACTGCTTACATTTTCTATATAACTACCACATAATTTAATGGTTATTTCCAGGAAACTTCCAGAGAAATTAACAGTTCCTTTCTAGGAAATTATTAGGAAATTGTGGACCCAGAAAGTAAATCCACGATTTGGATAGTGCATATCGTCCAACTATACTATGCACCATTTGTTTTCCAAAGCCTATTTTGTTGGACCTCTGCCACCAACTTTCTCTTTCTGAGACCTTTGGACAGAAATGTTTCTTCATAAGGGAGGATATGAGGATATGTGTAGCATTTATGTGTTCGTTTATTTATGTGTTCTACCATGTGAGATTTTTTTTTTTTATGTGAAACTGTTTTTTACGTGAAACAGATTTTTTTTTTAATGTGAAACTGTTTAAGCTGCCATCTTGACCAGGACTCCCTGGAAGAAGAGATCCTGTATCTCAATGGGACCTTCCCGGCTAAATAAAGGATAAATAAAAAATAAAATAAAATGAGGGGCATAGAGGTGGAGGGAGGTAGAGAGACGTGCATACATATACAGTATACATAGCTGGAGGACAGAAAGTGGAAGTACAGCAGTAGGAAGAGAGGAATGAGCGCTGACACAGATACGACTGGGCCGATCTCGTGAGAGGCGCCTATTAGCGGACTCCACATCTCTCCCCCTCGGTCCATCCCGACCCAATCACACAGACCGTAATAAGCATGGCGAACTGAAAGATGGATGTTGCTCTGGCCTGGAGAGCACACAGCCCAGGGTTATGTAACTATGCTAAACTAGAACATCTTTAAAGGAATACCTCCAAGGTGAAATCATATTTATGGGGAGGAGAGCCACAGCAGCTTAAAGATTAGCAGATGGGGAAACAGGAACCTAAAGATGCCTACTAAGATCCTCCAGGAGTTATGTAAGACAGGGAAGGTCTGATTTAGATTGGGGATGGTGCCCACTGAACAGTGCAATGAGATCATTTTGTTAGGGATACACAGGATGTCAGGACCTGCAGGCATTAAACTCAGATTTATAACACTTTTATAATAAACAAACACAAGCTTCATAATAGCTATACGCCACATTCATAAATACTGATTCAGTCCTTATTTGGAGGTTTCATCAGGTGTTCATGTAATACCTTTTGGCATAAAATGTGGCATTTTTAACTGAAAGAACAACATTATATTCCAGTCTATTCAAAATGGATGAAAACGATTATGTCATTGTGTTATTTTATGTTTATTTTATACCACGTTTATTCACAGCTCAGAAAAGTTAGTGGAAAACGTAAGAGAACTCGGGGCCGGTTCACCCCCCGCTTTCACTCGCCGTCTTCTCAGACCGCCTGTGGTTCTGTGGCGGGGCGTCCGTGTCATGACAGCCCCATTATATAGACACACGCTCATCAGTCTAACTCACTGCAGCTGCACCGGCTGATTTGACAGAGCCATTTTACATGGCTCGGCAGGACTTAAAGGAATAGTTCACCCAAAAATGAAAATTCTCTCATCATCTACTCACCCCTCCATGCCAAATGAAACACAGGTGAAATTTGTTAGTCCATATAACACACAGGGAGGCTGCCAGCGCAACTTGGTAGCAGCCTTCTCCAAAACAACTGAAGTCAATGGGGACCTGTTCTTTAGAGCAGTGACTCTCAACCTTTTTTCAAAGCAGGACCCTAATTTAGTCCGCATTAGAGACAAGGACCCCTCATTTGATGAGATTTTGTCTCTTGTGACCCAAATCTGAGAATATTTTTTTTGTTATATATGATTTTGTCCAGAATTCCATGACTGTGTTGTAGATAGAGAGATAACAGAGGAAGTATGATCAAAACAGTCATTCTTCTACATTCTATAATTGTGTTCACTTCTTGTAAATGAAATAATGCTGAAGTTTAACAGTTCATCAATTTGCTGGGGACCCCCTGGAACCCCCCCCCAAGGACCCCTGGTGGTCCCCGGACCCCACGTTCATTTTTGGGTGAACTATTCCTTTAACAGCAGCACTGAAAGGGAGGAAAGATGTTTACATCAGAATCGCATTAAGACATGTGGAGTATTAGTAAGGGAATTTTAGACTTGTATACACCTTAATCCACCTTTTTGTGACACAAGCAGCCTGTCTGAGGTGTATTTTAGCTTACTATATTACTGATATATGTACCTGACTGGTTCTATGAATGGCTCGCCTGCCAACCAAAACCATTAGCAGTACCTCCTCCTCCTCCTCCTCCTCCTCCTCCTCCTCCTGCTGTTCTGTCAACAGGTTTACATAAGTGGCTCAGACCACTGACACAAGCATGGGTAGAGACCTGCATACAGACACACACTAAACACACTATCATGCACGTCATGTCTGGGGGTGTAAGGGCCGAGCTGAAGAATGTCACCCTCCAGGCATTATTATCCAACCCCCCCCCCCCCCCTCCCATACATGCACACACACACACACACACACACACACTGCTGGCTTGTACATTCCCCGCTACATTATCTTAACATGTCTGCATACCTCTGTCAAAGCGCTGCCATATTCCATACAGGTCTTATCTGGGTTATGAGCTAGTGGGCTGCACTTTGGCCCTAATAAACCCCCACTCTGTCATTACCTCTGTTTGAAAGTAGCGGTGCAGTCTCAGACATTATGTCACACTTATACACTCTTATCAGTAATCACCAATAAGAGAAGTTGTTCTTAGTTTATAGCGTGTTCTTCTCCTCAGAACTTTACACCTGTCTGTTCCTTCATACTTTCACCTACAAACTTCATTCAGTACTGGAGTAGAACACACATATTGAACTCTTTCATACTCTTTGTTCTTTCTAAATGATTTAACTTTTCATTTCTAATTATTTTTCTAATACACACTCCTGATGGAATGTTCACAGCAGAGATGTCATCAACTGCCATAGAACTCATCAATTGCCACAGGCTCATATATATATATATATATATATATATAGGGCAAATATTAACATTCATGCATTGCCATATATTTTGATAAAATGTATTTCAGGTTACATGCTTCTCTGGTCTGGAATACATTTTAGAGACAGAAATATATATTATTATAGAGCAAGTTTTGGTTACCAACGAGCACTTTAGTGTTTTTCCATTATAAGCCAATTTGACAAACTACACCTAGTAGGCCTACTATAATGTTTTTTTTATTTTTTATTTTAGGGCACAAAGTGCACCATTTGTCAAATCAGCCTTCAGTAACGTGCTATATAGCATGTAACTGAGGCTATACACTTGAGTACATGACACCATGAGTCCAGATTGTGGGGGGTTAGAGAGTACAACATGTACAGTTCTGCTCTATATATCTTACACACACACACACACAACACACACAACACACACACACACACACCCCCTACCCCTGCACACATACTGTATGAACAATAGATGTGAAGGGTGAAGATAATTCATAGCATGTGAGCGTACACTTACACAACACTGTGACACAGGAATTTTTTGGAACTGAGTCAATCTCTCACCATGTAAACACCCCCTCCCCACACACACACACACACACACACACGCACACACACACACGCACACACATAACCTACAGTCTTGTCAGCCGCAATCACATTTACTAGTTAAACGTATTCTCTTTGGACTTAGAGAATAAAAAATACAGTGAAAAAAGGAGGCAAATAAAACAAGCTGTCACTTTTTTCTGAACCACAATATAATGTTTTAACCAGCAGCAGATGATCTTAAAATTGAGTTGAGTTGAGTTCAGGAGTCAGTTTATTTCATCTGAAGTGAAGCTAGGCAAGTGCCATGCACCAGCTTCACTACTGCTATTGTGTTTAGATGGACCACACACATCAAGACATAGAAATGAAGTATAAAGTCTATCATCTCTCAAATCTACACTGGGCCTACTTCAGATTAAACTAGTAGTTTCTCTGTGTTGACTAGTGTATGCTAAAATATTGGCGTTATTATCACACAACATAGTGTATGCTAAAGTGTTAGCATGGAGCTTACTATCACTCGATATGGTAAAAGCCAGTGTTGTGCAAGTTCACACTTCACAAGAGCTAGCTCAAAGTTCAGTTCACACAGATTAAAATGAACTAGTTCACGAAGAGGTGCAGTAAAGGTATACTGTAGATGCAATGGAAATTTTATTTAGCCTGCATGAACCAAATTATGCAGCAGTTCAAAAACATAAAATAGTTTCATATGCTTCCAGCGGGCACAACTTGCATAAAAATGTGAAATTATTTCCGCTGGAATCTGCACTGATTTGTTCATAAAATTCCTTCAAATATTCATATGAACTGGCTTCAGCAGTACTGCGTCTGAATTGCCAGTTGCACTAGCCGTGCCGGGTGCCGTAAACCTTCGGGTGCCATAAAACACAGTGCGTGAGCGTCGTAAACTCTCGCGGGAGTTAACGACGCTCACGTTCACGTTCATTAGTTGCAAACGGATACGTTCAATCCACCGCTCACCAAAAACATGAGCACGTTTTAGCGCGTTCATGCACAACACTGGTAAAAGCCAACATCTATCAGGGATATCATCTAACATGGATATTTTGGGAGTTTCATCACTTAACAGATAAGCTGACCAACATGACAATCTCCCAAAAACTTGGTGTATAGGAAGATCAAGTGTAAATCTTGCTATAGTACACATCCGGCATAGAGCCGCTAGCTATGCTGCTAGCGTACCCACCCAAACCACCTATTGTCCATATTCCACTGTTTATCCCGGCATCCCTTTGACTTGGCCCACACATTTTTCTTTTTTTTTTTCCTAATAAGGTTTTCTTGGAGGTTTTTAAATGGTTCGAGGGTCTAAGGCTGGTGGTGCCAGGTAGTTGAGGCTATGTAGAACAGGCTTGCTATGTCTTGCTAAAAATTGCTATTGCGAGTCGTGTGCTTTGTTCTGCTTCCTTGTGTTTGTGTTACATCATTCTGTTCTATGACCAGACCTTAGATCGGGCCCAAAAAAACAAGCCCGACCCTACCCGAGCCTGTCTGAGCCCAGCACGGGCCGTCCCATTGGCTGCATTTATGGGCCCGAGCCCGGTTTAAAACTGAAAATTGGCTGTTTATAAGTAAACTAATTCTGAGTTGTTTGAATGACAAAAATCTGTTCAGAATTACATGCGGGATCTTACTGAACAGCCTACTTCCTCTCACATCTTCCTCTCTAACCTTTGATTGACTGGTGATAAAAACATAATTGACACAAGGAATTAACAGTCAGACTTTGTGGATTACAGAGAAATGAATGACAGAAATCTGTTCAGAATTATGCACGGATCTTAATGAATAGCGCGACACGGAAGCCAAACTTGTTTCAGTTGGTTCAACAAACCCGAGCAGCCTTTGCACATGCCTATATATATATATACTGTATATCCGGGGCCTACATATAACATTCTGATTATCACACCAAATAGCTTACTCCCCACCCCAATTATCAAAAAAAAAAAAAAAAGACGTTATATCTGACCTCGAGACTGGCCCCGACCCACGGGCCAGGCCGGGCCGGGCCGGTCTCGGGTTCGGGCAGAGAGTCAAACCTCTGTGACTGATTGTTGATCTAGTTAGGCTCATTCTCTGTAAAGTTCTTTGAGACATGCTGGTGGATAAAAGGCAATATAAATAAATGAACTTGAACATTCTACATTTAAAGGCATTAATGTATCCCAGAGTTTCTCTTACCAGTGAATAGGTATGGTGCTAAACCTAAAATCATTCATTAGTCTGGGTTTCATTGAAGAGTTTTAGTGTCCTGTGATGGTGTAAATGCTGCTTTTCTACCATGACAATAAAATTCTGGGGGAAAAACACTGAATACTTGTCATTTTTTGTAAATGGAAAAGTTTAAAGATATTGAATATCGGCTCAAAATGCTGGATATCGTCAGCTTCATTACATTTGTCCAGTTAGTATTTGATCGGCCTGAGGTCTTTTCACAAAACTAGTAAAAAAAACTAGTAGAAAAACTGGTAGAAAAATGTCATTAGTTAGGAGAACAATAGCTTATTATCTTAACTTATCTTGCCTATGAATAATGATTTAGCACACAGGCCAGCTGGCTTTTACAAGACAGAGTTAAGTTATGTGAGGAAGTACTATAGGACACAGTGTCTACTCAACACTGTGTACATGTGAGGATACATGGAGATCAATGAGCACAGGCTCAAGGTACGCTACTTATAAACTTTAGCTTTACTGGAGGACACACATACACACACACACACACACACACACACACACACTGATTAAACAAGTTCAAATCCTGATTATTTTAAAACAGTTTATTTGAGATGTTGCTGTCAAAGAAATGACATTGAGAAAATATGCTCTTCAGTCTAGAAGCAAGGTTTTCACCGATGGACTACTCTGAGCTGAACTATTACTGTACATCATATAGGACAGTGGTTCTCAACGTGGGGTTCGGGGACCACCAGGGGTCCTTGAGGGGGTCCCAGGGGGTCCCCAGCAAACCGATGACTTGTTAAACTTCAGCATTATTTCATTTACAAGAAGTTAACACAGTTAGAGAATGTAGAAGAATGACTATTTTGATCATAGCTTCTCTGTTATCTCTCTACCTACAATACAGACAGTCATGGAATTCTGGACAAAATCATATCTAGCAATAAAAATATTCTCAGATTTGGGTCTGAGAGGCAAAATCTCATCAAATGGGGGTCCGTGGCCTTAATGTGGACTAAGTTAGGGGTCCTTGATATGAAAAAGGTTGAGAATCACTGATATAGGAGATACTGTTTTTAGAAACGCTGACACCTTACTTACAAACAGATACAAAATGATCCTTAAAATGGTAATAACACAAAGCAGAAATACTTTGCAATCCATAACAAGATTAACAGAAACAGAGCAAAACAAAATAAAGCTTCCAGAACATAATACTTCATTGCAACAATACATTTATCTTGTAAACTTTTCCTACGGTTTTATGAAGCTTTTAGCTAACAGCTGCCTGTTTCGTCCAGTTTGGCAGAGGACAGAGCGCTCTGTTCTTGTATATTCTGCATTGAGACAAATAGTTCTGGGGTTTGACCGTGAGTTCACACAGTGAGCAACACGATCAATGAGTCACCAGACGTCCATTCATTTCACTTCCTTGCATTAGGGCTGGGCGATATGGTTGAAATCAATATCACGATAATCAAGGATTTTTCTCGATATCAATATATATCATGATATGGTTCATGTATGTAAAATCACGTAAATAATCAAATGAATGTTCATCTCATTGAACCGAATGGTAATGTTAGGTGTGATGTCAAACAAAACAGAAATATTCAAATAATATTCCTACCATACCTCATTTTATGAGTTTTTAAGTAAAATTTGCTTGTCATCATCAATTCAGACAGCAGAAATGTGCGTCACGATATCAAAATATCTTCATATCATCACAATATTATTCCACTGAAAGACGATAAACGATAATATTGAATTATCGCCCAGCCCTAAGTTGCATTTTTTTTTCTGTTTATTTAGCATTAGCCTAATACGAGATTCATCAAAACAATGTCATGTTATGGAACACAATACCAGAGCAGTGAAAAATACATGATTTGCCTGTTGAAAACTTTGCAGCATTTACATAGCTGTGAATGCACAATTAGTCAGAAGTAATGAAGGCAGCTCACAGTCCTTTTGTTAACTCACTGCAGTAATACCAAGTGCCATTAGCTCGCTAACTGTCTTGCCTTGTCTAATTTTAACCAGTGTTGTCAGGTGTGAACCTCGATTAGCCACACAGAAGTACATGCACACACAGACACACACACACACACACACACACACACACACACACACACACAGTTTTCAATGTAAGGCCGCACTGAGCCACACATAAGCACATCCTCTGCCATTAAACTAAGCCATACAAAGATTCTCTGGTAACACTTTACAATAAGGGTACATTAATTAAGGGTTAGTTAATACTTAATAAGCATTAACTAACCCTTAATTAACAGTTAACTAATGTGTCTGGTAATCATTTATTAATGGTGTTCATGTTAACTAATTTATATTAATTGATACATTATTTAATAGTTATCTTTATAAACTTAAACTTAAATAATGTATAAATTAATACTTAGTTAACATGAACACCAGTAAATTAGTAAATTACACATTAGTTAACTGTTAATTAAGTTAATGTTTGTTTTGTTGTTAATGTTTATTAAGCATTAACTAACCCTTAACTTAGTGTACCCTTATTGTAAAATGTTACCGATTCTCTATTTTGGAAAAATCAAAAACAGAAGTATAATAAAAAACAACAAAAAATACTAACATAGTATAATTTCCAGCACTGTAAATCCAGTTAACATAACAAAGAAATCATTCCAATATTCCATTGGCAGCTGTTTCTTATCGTAAGCCCTTGGCCTAATCGCTGAATGCACCCTGACCTTCAATAAGCGTTTATAGTCTGAATCATGTTTGTTTTCATCTCTTGATATAGATAACATGAAAATGGTCTTTCACTGACTTTCTCAACAAAAATAACCTTTTCTGTTTTGATTTCAGTGTTGTGGGGGCGGTGAAAGTGTCTGGCTTACTTCTAGGTTACAGCCTTTCTCTCTGCCCAGTCATGCTTCAGCAGACACACAGGATTGTCCAGTTGGCCAGATAAACTCACAGCAGGCCTACAGAGCCATGCAGCCACCGTCACACTGTGGCCTTACACCGTTTATAGTAGGGCTGAACGATTTTGAAAAAATATCTAATCGCGATTATTTTGACTGATATTGCAATTGCGATATGATTTGCGATATTAGAGGGAATGCTCAGTTTTACATCATTATTCTAATTTTCATTGAAAAACGTATTAAAATGATTATGGTGTGAATTTTGTGGGGATCTGTACCAAACAAAGATGTTTTCTTAACTCTGTAGAATATGATGTGTAGGCCAGGACATCTCTGCAGCACGACAATATTTCATTTAAAATGGTATTTTGACACACATTTCGCCTTTAACAAATATTGCGCCTCCTGCGATTTGAAAATTGCAGTAGGCCATATTGCGATTTCGATAAAATTACGATTAATTGTTCAGCCCTACTTTATAGGACCACAATGGCTGTACAGAAGGACAGTGATAAACATGGATATACTGTACTTGGTATGTCTTAATAAATTAAAGCTAACATTCTTTGGTCACCTTAAAAACAGGAACATTACTTTTCCCTCCCAAACATTCTTTGCATTTAACATCCCTCTGCTTCTGTTCCTCTTTTCTTTCTTTCTTTCTTTCTTTCTTTCTTTCTTTCTTTCTTTCTTTCAATTCCTCAAAGCAAAGTAAACGGTGCTACAGTCAAGCTGCTTCTCTAAAAGCGAGTAGATGAACTAAATGCCAGACCAACAAGTCCAATACAAAATCACCTGGAAATCCCCCTTTAGTCTACAATAGACTGTCCTTATGGTGTATAAAAGGATTTTGTGTGTGATATTGCTTAAACAGAAATTCCCTAAATGTCCAGGAAATACAGTACATGATAACCGTCAACTTAAAAAAGGCACTTTACAAGGCCTGTACAATTCTATAGCAATACAAATGATATGCTCTAACAAAAAGCATAATAACACATTCTACCTGTATGGCATCATTCATGACATTTCAGTGAAGTAATACAGTATATACATCTTGAAATTACAAAAACATATCAGCACTAATAGTTATTATCCAGATAAATAAATAATGCAGAGTTGTGCAGCCTATACAGCAAGTTCATGGAGAAATGTGTTCCAGCCTTAACAGGAGGTTATGGGATTAGTTTTTGATATGCTGACAATTCTGAATCCAGTCTTCCTGAACATTAAAGACCTTTTTTAAACCACCTTAATCCTTTATGGAGTGGGATACATAGTCAGAGTTCAGATGTGATTTATCCCAAGGCAGGGTCTGAGCTTGGTTTGCTGAGTCAGTGTGAACAGAATCCAGCTTTCCCACTGTAGAAGATGTAAACATGTTAAACAGCAGAGCCTGAAATGGTAGGCCAATCAATCCGTGAACACATCATATTCTTCCAGTCACTATCCCAGAAAAAAATGGCCCAAAAGTTGCAGTTGGCTTTGTGCTTATTTGGGACGTATTTGCACTTTGG
Source organism: Centroberyx affinis (assembly GCF_046629955.1). Lineage (NCBI taxonomy): Eukaryota > Metazoa > Chordata > Actinopteri > Beryciformes > Berycidae > Centroberyx > Centroberyx affinis. Next base: position 150,279 of record NW_027279955.1, read on the forward strand.
GGGAAAGGACGAGCTTTCTCCACACGAGCTTTCTCCACTTCCTTTAGATCCACCTCTGTGCCTATGGATGGAGCCTCACTTCTTCAAGGGACTAGTTTAGGTTAAAGAGTAACTAAACCCCACCTAAATCTGTGGTGAAGCCTGACACTAAGGGTGAAAAGTAGGGTACTGAACTGGTCATCTGCTATTGGCTGGTCTCTGTGCCCTGTGAAGTCACCCTCTATAGAGTACAACAGGGGGTGACATCATCTGGCGCAAAGACCAGCCAATAGGAGAAGGCCAGTTCAGTACCCTACTTTTCACCATTAGGTGTCAGGCTTCACCAAAGATTTGGGTTTGGGGTTTAGTTACTCTTTAAGGGTTATGGTCAGGGGCTAGGGAATGAATGCAGTCAACGTAAGGTCCTCACTACTATAGTAAGTATATGTGTATTCCTAAGTTTCCCTCATTGTACAGCTGATGTCCAGTGCCCTCTGGTAGACCTGGGTCACATCGTCCATGTCCCCTAGCAGGGAGAAGCTGCCATTCTCCCCAGGCGAAGGCGGGGTTGGCTGGGTCACTTTCCCCCCATGCAGGGGTCCCGGAGCAGCCTGGAGACCTCTGAAGCCCGCTAGCTGGAGTAGATCCTCAGCCGACAAGCAGGCCCTGATGTTGGGCTGGGGCGAGCCTGGGGGCCAGTCCGAGCCCATGAACGAAGTGCTGGACAGGCTGATCTCCTCTGAGATGATGCTGGACGGTCGGCTCTGGCTACGGGAAAGTCCCGAGTCACCGCCGCTACTTCCCGATTCACCGTGAAACGGCGTTGAAGGAGGATGTGCGTCTCGGCTGTGGACGGATGAGAATTTCCCGTTGCGTTTCAAGATGCCCTTCCTCCCTACAGTCCTCTTTGCTGGTGAACTGGCTGGCGGAGGCACCAGAGCAGCACTGCCCCCTAGCAGTTCGGAGGATTCGCTGCATTCAGGAGAGGAGTAGTAACCGGACTCTCTCTGCTGCTGCTGCTGCTGGTTGTTCTTCAGGATGCCCTTCTTCGGGAGGGTGGGCACCATCTTAGCTGGAGACCCACCCAGGCAGACGTTATCTTCATCCTCATCCTCTTCTTCCATCCCTCCTTCTCCTTTCCTGTCTGTGCTAAAGGTGACCCCTCCATCCTGGAAGTGCAGGGAGCGCCTTAGCTCGAGCTCGCCCAGACTTTGAGACCTGTGATCTGACACCCGGGTCTTCAGGATCCCCTTGGGCCTCTTCAGCCCTTGCTTGTCTTCCCCCGTTGAATTCACATGACGCACTCCGCCGTCGTTCTCCTTCGTAGACTTCTTCGGTCTTGGGCGGCTTGTGTTGGGGGGTCCAGGCGGTGGCGTGGACTCTGTGTTGGCTGTGCGGTTCTGCCAGTCGATGAAGCGGGCCAGCATAGGCGAGCCCTGGTTCTGCTGGTTCTGGCAGTCACAAACACTGGTCTTCCAGCCCCAGTTGACCCACCAGTGATTGGCAACATCTTCCACTGTTGCCCGGCGCTCTGGATTTACCATCAGCATCCAGCGGATCAGGCCACGGGCATCTGGAGAAAGAGAGGGAAGGCCTTTGAACCATTGAAGGAACCATTCTAAATCATTGATAAACTGGTTCAAAAAAGGGTTTCACAAAGGTATCTTATAACAAAGGTAATCTTTGTGCTGGTGTGCCAAATGTCCATTGATCAAAGGCTTCCTATGTCTGGAATCGCTTTTGGGGATCCCAGCCCAGTTCAATTCAATTCCAACCAGGAAGAAAAAGGAAGAAAAGAAGAAAGAGACTAAAAAGGCCTCAAGCAAAACATTGTTATATTACCTGATGACTGGGTGGGTTCTCTGTACTCTCCGTTGCTGATCTGCCGTATGAGTTTCATATGGTCTCCTCCATCAAAAGGCATGGTTCCATAGACCAGGGTGTAGAGGAGAACCCCCAGAGCCCAGCTGTCCACCTGAACAACACAGCAGCACACACATTTACAAGTTATTCAGCAAAATGAAGCCAAAAGTGTGAGAAAAAAAATTGTTATACTCCGATTCATAGACAGGTAATTGTGCAGATTTTTGTTAACTGACCAACATATGCACTCGCTAACTGCTGTCTCAATTACAGGCATTTAGTACTAAGTACCTGTAATTAACAATGTTGAAGATAAAAACAAGACCCACTGCTTGTCTGGGATGCACTTTAATGAATGTATTGATTACCATCTCTAATGTTATTTCTCTGACCCACACAAGTCCTGCACACACTTTGCACTTCAAGATGTTGTCCATGCACTTATTGACTAAGCCAGAATCAGTACAATCAGAATCAGAATATAATGTGAAAGATTTTGCACATCACCTGACTACAAACAAATATCCTATCCTACTGAAATATATACAACGTATACAATCCTGTGGAGAGGGAGAGGCATTCATTTTTACTACTTAACAACACACATCCCAATAGAAACGTGTGAGCACATGAACTATAGAATGGTGAGACCCTAAACATTTGAATAAAAACAATCATCAGACACAATTTAATGCAGACAGATACCTTTCCATGTATATTAATTCTATCTATCGGCCCTTAGTTGCCCCTTTTATCTGAATTTTAGGCGCAATTTGGTCCTTTTTGGGGGCAATTCTATAAAATTTTGAAAAATTACATTTTAGCATACTGGCAAGTAAACACCCAACTTGTACCACTAAGATTTGTTGTGACTTATTTCCCATTGCTGGAAACTGCAGAAAAAAAGAATTCCAAAAGGGTTCTTTGTAGGATGCTATGGATGCTTGTCTTGCTGCTTGTCGTGGCTGACATGGTGCGTTTCAGTCTGTATGCTTGTTGCTTTCCTGCTGAGACCTGCCATTATCTGTTACCATGGACTCTAATGAGACTATCTAATGGCACAACAATGACAGGTTATGGCTTCAAAGCAATAGAGAACAGCCTATCTTCACCTAATCAACTTCTGATTGCGTTGCAGGTAGTGTTTCTTACATGATTGTCTGACTGAAGTACCCACTGTCGGCCTTGCCACTGAGATATTCTCTTTGGAATGTGTGTGTGTGTGTATGTGTGTGTGTGTGTGTGTAAGTGTATTGCAGTAATGTGGTAATCAGCACGAATCAGTGTTTTAATCACAGCTCTGAAACAATAGATGATTAGATTGCTGGGGAAGTCCACTCCCCTGACTCTCTAACCTGAGAAATGGTGTGTGTGTGTGTGTGTGTATGTGTGTGTGCGTGTGTGTGTGTGTGTGTTCATGTCTGTCTGTCCGGGTTATGTAACCATCACAGTTCAGGACGGGGTGCGCTGTACTTAATGGTACATAAAATGACTGGAAATAGTAATATCTTAGAAATACATATACTGTATATCCATCTGTGAGTGTGTGTGTGTGTGTGTGTGTGTGTCTGTGTGTGTGTGCTCCATTGGGGATCTTGTTGTTGTTAAGGGAGGTCTCAGGTTCTGACTGTTGGCTTTGTCACGCTGTAAAAATCCTCCCCTTTGACCCGGTGTTTCAGGAAGCCAGTAAGACGTCTGGCATGTGTGTGTGTGTGTGTGTGTGTGTGTGTGTGTGTGTGTGTCTGTGAGACCAGGCAGTGTAAATGAGTAAACTTCCTTCTAGGACAATGTGTTCACTAAGAAGTTTTGGCTACACACGCACGCCCACACACACACACACACACACACACACACTTATGCTGTCGAGCCTAGCCTGAGTTTTGTCTTGGGAAGTTTTCCCCTCCAGTGGTTCCAGGGTATTCAGTCTGGGAATTTCCTCAGGTCTCTGGTAGCTGGGATCCTTATCTTCATCACTGCTTCTATTTTCAGATTTGCTTTCTGAGGAAATGATGGCGAATTCAGTCATGCACATAATGTGGGCTCTAAAATAAGGCTGTGTGGTTTAGTGGAAATTATAGTTATTTAGGGTTAGCGGAGAGTGCAGATCCCTGATGAAGTGCTCCAATTTCTATGACTCCACTCTTGTCCCATTTAGCCACTAATCTAGATCAGAAAGGACCACATAGTTATGTAATGCGTCATTCCACTATAGCAGAAACAGGGCTAGATGTGCCTAGTGGTGGCTGGGCCAGTCTAGTTCTGTGGTGAACGGACTACTGTATTCTAAAGAATTCTTACTCATTTTTAAATTTACTCTGCCTTGTAATCCACTTTATGGATCCCGAGAGGCTTCCTTAAAGAGTTAGCAGAAAGCCTCTCTATCTAGTTGTTAATGATGAGTCTCTACTCTGGGCTAAAAAACTGGTAAAATGTGTCATTCACTCACATCAATCTACTGTAGTATGAGGGGTGGAAGTAACAAAAATGTAACACTGATTAACTAATTAAATAAACACTGAATTGATTAAATAGCAAATTAAATGGTGGATTGAAAAAAATGATTTGTAAACTGTGCGTACGGATTTCTAAACTGAAAAAATGTGAAAAATTGTTTGAGAAGTGATGTTCTGGGTTCCACAGTTGTGTTTTGGTGCTCAGTGAGCCATCTGTGATACAATATTAGGAATCTGAATTTTCATTTTACATGAGCAAATAATTTCTATCTACACCTCAAGTGTACTAGAGCTATCAATCTATGTCAATGAAAGATGACAAGTGATGCTTGTTGCAAAAGGAAATTTTAAGTTTTGTACCAGTGAGGAATAAAATTTCTATCTACAATCGGAAACAACAAGTCCATGTTGATTTTTATATAAGATACTCCGCAAATCAGAGGATAGCTGTGCTAGGGAAGACTAAAAAACAGAAAAATCTATTAAAATTGTCAGTGGCAACGGCCCTGCTCCACTACAGCCATCGGGCATCAGGCATTGCCATCAGCCGTCATCCATCGAATAAATGATTCCTTTACCAGCACTGAAAGAGGCTCCACTGCTCACGTTGCGTTGCGTCCGATGGCTAAAAAATCGCCAAGGTTCAATTCTCGATGGCTGACGCACGCGCTCTCCCTCATTGAAATAAAGTTGATCGTTTTCTGGTGTATCCATTCAAAAGTCAACCCGCTCTGTGGAGCAGGGAGAACGTTACGTTAGCGCAGCGCCGATAGCAACGCGACACAACGCTGGTAGTGGAGCTCTAAAGTAAGTAGAAGCTATAGCTAGCAAGCTATTGTTTCAGGAGATGATGGGAATTAATTCCAAAACCACAAAAACATTAGGGTCTGATCGCTGCATATTCACATGAATTGGCATTTTAACCACGTAGCCTCATACCTAGTCATTTTTACTCATTTACACTTAGTGTGCTTCATAATCCAGTCATAACATTTAAAGTATATGCAGTAGCGAATCTCCTAGTAGTGAATATTCTTGGCCATTTGTTTTCTCACTTTTCAGATAGTGCTTGCAGTGTAGGCTACTATCACTCAACATATTGTATGCTAACAAGTTAGCATGGAACCTCCTATCACAAATGCTAAAGTATTAGCATGGAGCCCAAAATGTTAGCATGGCGTGTACAATCACTCAACATAGTGTATTCTAAAGTGTTAGCATGGTGCGTACAATCACTCAACATAGTGTATGCTAGGGTGACCACATTTTCAAACCCTCAAACCAGGACTCTTAAGTGTAGGCTACTGCACGTTCATGCATGTGCACATGTATGCGCTTATGCACGCACCATAGGCGTTTTCTTCAGGATGGGGGACAATTATTTCAGCGCTTAGCACGCCTAGTGACTTCACCTTTCAACACCATGGACAGCGCCTCAGCAAACCAAAAATGATGTTTTGTCTCCAAAAATGTGCATTGCTGGTTGCATTGTTTATGTTTTTTGATTGGGTTAGGTAATAATGAGCGAGACAGAACATGATAAACGTCTATGTAAGCGCTGAAAACAAGTATAATACTGTTATTATTATTTTAATTGTGGTGAAAACCGGGACATTTGAGTGTTTTACAGATATTTGTCGGGACTCGGGACACCCATCTTGAAACTGGGACAATCCCGGACAAACCGGGACGTCTGGTCACCGTAGTGTATGCTAAAGTGTTAGCATGGAGCACTGGAGCGAACAATGTACTGGGAATATGGAAAAGTTGATCAATGAGAAAATCTTCCAAAATGCACTGTATTCCTTTAACTTGTTGAACTGAAAGACAAAGCAACCAAGCCAGCCAAAGGCCCAGCCAAAAATCCCTGTTTTCCCCCTACATTCTGAGGCAGGCTAAAGTTTGAATTGAAGTGAGCTGGTACCTCTGGGCCGTGGTAGGGCCGTCCATTGACGATCTCTGGAGAGGCGTAGAGAGGACTACCACAGAAGGTCTGCAGCAGCGTGTCTTTATGGTACAGGTTAGACAGACCAAAGTCAGCAATCTGTATATCATTCTGCACCTTTTTCATAATGCACAAATGTCACGTTCACACTCAGTAAGAGTGCTGTTGTTTCTCATACTACAGCTGCTATTTTACACATGCGGTTAATTCTGGACTTTTTTAATCCATTTTCATTCATACATTTCCATTTAATATCTCTTCTGAATGTTGGAATATTGGTTGAGTATATCTAATGGTAACACTTTACAATAAGGGTACATTAATTAAGGGTTAGTTAATGCTTAATAAGCATTAACTAACCCTTAATTAAGAGTTAGGTAATCATGTACTAATGGTGTTCATGTTAACTAAGGTATTAATTTATACATTATTTAATAGTCATCTTTATAAACTATTAATGTATAAATTAATACTTAGTTAACATGAACACCATTAGTAAATTACACATTAGTTAACTGTTAATTAAGGGTTAGTTAATTCTTATTAAGCATTAACTAACCCTTATTAAGCATTAACTAACCCTTATTAAGCATTAACTAACCTTTAACTTAGTGACCCTTATTCTAAAGTGTTACCTATCTAATTAACCCCCATCTCTATTCTTATCTATATTCTGTTCTTTTTTGCTACATCGAATTACTACGAACAAACCAGTTCGCACTTGATTGCCGTGCGCCGACACAAAAATAGAACCCAATGTTGTTCAGGTAGAGGAAGAAGATAGAGGGGGAGGGGAGGTGGTGGTGTGAACTGAGAACTCACCTTTATGTTACAGTTTTCATCCAGCAGAACGTTTTCCAGTTTCAAATCCCTGTGCACCACCCCGTTCTACAGGACAGAAAAAGAGGACAGAGCCTTATTGTATGGAACTGGAACCTAGTGCAACACACAGCGGACTGGTGAGCTCATCTGCCACGACTCGATTCAAGTGACATGTGTTCCATATAAGGCAGCGAGCATCTTTTAATTACAGTGATGAGGCATGCTCATCTAAGCATCTGACAGGGTGCATGGGTGGTTAACATGTGGGCCACAGGGTGAGGATGTGAGCTCATGGGCTGTTTGGAAACAGATAAACCACATTTAGCACTTTAGGCTGTTCCAAGTGTGTTACTAATTCACCAGCTAAGGAAGATGCACATGCTGAATGTAGGGCATAAACATAATTGAAAAAAGCATAGTTGAACAATTAAATGAATGAATAAAACGTTTTCCTATCCTTTTTATGTAGCTGTGGTCAGGGAGGAACTAGGGCTGAACAATTAATCAAAATTTTATGGAAATGGCAATATGGCCTACTGCAATTTTCAAATCGCAGGAGGCCCAATATTTGAAAGGTGAAATGTGTCAAAATACCATTTTAAATGAAATATTGTGGTGCTGCAGAGATGTCCTGGCCTACACATCATACTCTACAGACTTAAGAAAACATCTTTGTTTGGTACAGATCCCCGCAAAAATCACACCATAATCATTTTAATACGTTTTTCAATGAAAATGAGAATAATGATGTAAAAATTATCATTCCCTCTAATATCGCAAATCATATCGCAATTGCAATATCAGTCAAAATAATCGCAATTAGATATTTTTTTCAAAATCGTTCAGCCCTAGGAGGAACCTCCATCATATCAGAGGTGGACAACACTGACTGGATGATATCTGATATTTAATAAAACGCCAGTATGTACAAACTGATATATCATTCTAACCCTAGTTGAAAGACACACAAGGTATCTCATATGCAACACACAGACACACACACACACACACACACACACACAGACCAGAGGAAGCTGAGGAAGTTACTAGTGTCCCATGCTTCCTCTGTGTCTGTCAACACAGTATGACTTCCTCAACACCCCCACAGGCACAGTGCCCTTCAGCAAATCCCTTAGTGACGATGTCACCAACAGCTGTAGCCCCTGTCGGCCTGTCCCGGCGTGATGACATCATCACACGGTGACATCAGCGCGGGAAGAAAGCCAGCCATTGTACCAGAGATCCAGGACGGCAAAAAAGAGCAAGAGGAACACGGGGAAGGGAGGGAGGAAGAGGAAGGGAGGGGTGGGGAAGGACGAGAAGGTGTAGGGGAGAGGCGTGAAGAGGAAGAGATGTTGTATAAAAAGGCGAGTGGGGTTATAGTTGGAAGAAAAGGGGAAGTTTGGGAGTAAAAATGAATAGGAAATGGGTGATGAGGTGAGAATGACGCAGGCCAGCCGTTCTAGACCGATGGGGATTCAGTTCAGCTCTGCCTTCAGATGCTTCTCAGATTTCTACATTTCTGAACAATCAGTGGCTATATTTCCATGTCATAGTAACCTGGCTACTTGTCACACTCTGGTTAAGGTCTTATTCAGGTTCATTTCTTTCCATGAACCTTTCATCCCCTGTGCTTGAGTCTCCCTGTTGCCACAAATAAATCAGTTAACAGAATATTCCTTCTCCCTCTTTGACTGAATAACAGTAGGTTACTGCCAGTGGTGGAAGTAAAAGTCCTGCATTCAAAATCTTACTTAAGTCAAAGTACAAAAGTATTAGCATCAAAATGTACTTAAAGTAGCAAAAGTAAAAGTAGTCATTATGCAGAATGGCCCATTTCAGAATCATATATATCATGTTATTGGACTATAATTATTGATGCATTAATGTGTTCATCACTTTAATGTTGCAGCTGGTAAAAGTGGAGCTAATTTTAATTACTTTATATACTGCTAGGTAGCTTAACTTATAAAAATATATCATAATTTATTAGTTGATTTATAATTTGTATTAATAATCTAAATCTGCAAAGTAACTAGTAACTAAAGCTGTCAAATAAATGTAGTGGAGTAAAAAGTACAATATTTCCCTCTGAAATGTAGTGGAGTAGAAGTATAAAGTAGCATCAAATGGAAATACTCAAGTAAAGTACAAGTACCTCTAAATTGTACTTAAGTACAGTACTTGAGTAAATGCACTTAGTTACATTCCACCACTGGTTACTGCTAATACAGGGGAAACACATGATGATCTCAATAGTAAGTACTGCTTTTTGTTGACATCAACATTTTGAAGTTTGAGTTTGACAGATGTGAAAACCAACAGTGAAAGCAGTACTATGTTGCCATGCCACAGTAAACACTTTAATATAGGAGTAAACCAGGCATCTTAACCAGGTTTCTCATAATCAAAGTATGATCTCACCGGGTTATTCTAACACAGTTATGATGTTTTTGTGTCGACCCAAAAACCAGATTACTTGAGTAACTGGGTTAAAGCTGGGGTAGGCAACTTTCTTTTCGTATTATTTGGTGGAAGTTTCATAACAGCTTTTCAGCTATCAGTAATCCCAAATGGTCTGAGAGAAGATTAGGCCTCTGTGATCACCCCTGCCTCCCCTGCCTCTGTTTTCAGGCTCTCCAACACCTCCAAACACCTCCAAACCTCAAGGCCTCAAGGCCTCAAGTTAGCTCAGTCTAGTCCTGACTGTCCTGACCACCCTGCAAACTGCAGAGAGAAAACAAATATATCTCACAGAAGAGATGACATGATTGATGATGATGACACAACTTGGTAGCAGCCTTCTCCAAAACAACTGAAGTCAATGGGGACCTGTTCTTTAGAGTTCCACAACAAAAACAGCCAAACAATCACACTGTGAATAGAAAGACCTATACACCATGATTTGTTCCAAATCAATCAGCTGTAGTTAAGATTTGCACTAAATGATGGTGTAAATATACTGTAGGTCTTTTTGGAACTCTGAAGAACTGGTCCCCACTGACTTCAGTTGTTTTGGAGAAGGCTGCTATGGAGTTGTGCTGCAGCCTCCCTGTGTGTTATATGGACAAACTTCACCTGTGTTTCAACTGGCTTGAGGGGGAGCAGATGATGACAGAATTTTCATTTTTGGGTGAACTATTCCTTTAAGAAGGGAAGTCTCTTTGCATGGGGCTAATGTTTAGATGTGCTGCTGCTCTACACTGATGTAGAGAGTTAGGGTGGTAAGAGAGGGACGATGCTAGACACACGCACACACACACACACAGCCAGATGTAACGTAAACTTAATAATATTACGTTTATTTGTATGGCAAAACAGATATATGAGATGGGTGTGAGTGCGTCAGTCACCTTGTGCAGGTGGTGGACGGCAGAGACGATCTGTCTGAAGAAATGTCTGGTCTCTCTCTCGCTGAGACGCCGCCTCTCGCTGATGTAGTCGTACAGCTCTCCTTTACTGGCGTACTCCATCACTATCACGATCTTGTCCTTGTTCTCAAACACTGCAGCACAGAAGGATGAAACGGAAAAAAAAAAATGACATTACGAGAGAGCGTCATAGATCAGTGCTGAAATCATGGATTCATATTATGAATGAAAAATGTATCTAGTGGCAGTTTGCTCAGAGATGCTGGATTTGACACAATTATTCAAAATCTTTACATTTTATTCTTGTCAAGGTGGAAAAGCCTCTTAAACAACGCATTATGTAATAACACCGTATTATGTAATAACTCGACAAAATGTAATAAATTTTCACTTCCTTATGTAATAACACTCGCATTTTGTAATACACAGCCTGAACGCAATATGTAATAAATTTCCCCGCATTTTGTAATAAATTATTATATTCCAGTGGTTATTACAAAATACGGGAGTTGCACTTTTTTTTTTTGATGAAAATGTAATAATATGACGCATTATTTAATAACCAAGCAAAGTGGATGTCTTCATTCATAAAAATCGTTATAACATTATAACAACAATGTTTATTTTATGCATTCTAGCATGAATCATACTGACTCAAAATTCATTTTAAAAAGATACTATTAGTTCAGTAGATTAGTAATATCTTTCATTGGTCAAAACTACATTAAGTGTCACTGTATTCCTTAGCTTCATAGAAACTGTACTTGAGGGTTCATAGAATTTAAGTAATTAAGTGAAAAACAACCACAGCATAAAGCCTAACAACACACTGATCTGCAGTGGATTTATAATATACAAACAGTTCAGTTTTAACTTGTAAAAACTACTTATCACGTAGCCACGATAGAAAGAACCATAGATGGTTATTACATAATGCACCATATTATTACATTTTCATCCCGTATTTTGTAATAACCACCGCAATATGTAATAATGTGTATTACAAAATGCGGCAGATTATTACAAAATGAGGGTGTTATTACATAATGAAGTGAAAATGTATTATATTTTGTCGAGTTATTACATAATGCGTTGTTACAAGGTGGGTTAACAGCCTCTTAAGGCAGGTTTCATTGCAGGTTTTACAGACTGACCCTGAAGCTGTCGAGGAAACAAGCATGTAATTGGTGTTACCATGCCTGCCATGATGTGTAGCACATGTCTTGTTATTTAGGCCTATTCTTGTCTGTATGTAACATCAATGAATGAAATCAAACTGAAAGATTAATTTTGGTGTGGGGTACAACTTTTTTCTTGGTATCTTCAAGTCCATACACACTAATCTAATGAGGTTTAACAATCTACAAACCACTAAACAGAGAGCTGGGCTTCCTGGGATATCATGGACTATATATTCCATGATAGTATATTCCAGACCACGAAAGAAAGGGAATTTGATCAATTCTCTTGGGAATTTAGGGAATATCAGGGAATTTTACAAATCACTACAGGAATATACTGTAGCGGGATGTATTTTCCAATTAGTTTCACATATTCATTGCATTACATGATTTTCAGCCCAACTGGAGTGTAAACCAAACTGAAAAACGACATTAACAAACCAGGAAGGAAGAACATGGAAGGTTATGGAAGCACTCTGTGTGTGTCTGTGTGTATGTATACAACAACATCCAGTATGTGAGACATGGAGGCTGACAGGGGAGATGATGGAGCGTCATCAGTTTCCTCACACACACACACACACACACACACACACCTTCGTAGATGGAGATGATGTGCGGGTGTCGTAGCGCTGACATGATCTCTATCTCCCTCCTGATGTGAACCATGTCCTGCTCGTCCCTTATCTTCTCCTTCCTGATGGACTTGATGGCCACCTGAGGGAGAGAGAGAGAGAGAGAGAGAGAGAGAGAGAGAGAGAGACAGGTAAGACACAGTACACACAAACAGACCAGTGTTCCCAGGTGGAACTTTCCAGATGGACCAGCCTTGATGACATCAACGGCAAATCAATTAAGAATCAATATGGTAGAGATGATCACTGATGAGGCCTGACCTGTTCTGTCTGGAGCTGTGCTGTTGGGGTCAATAGGTCAAAGGTTCAGGTCACTTTAACACCAGGCTTGCTGGGGGGTGGGGGTGGGTGGGGGGGGGTGTCTACTCATAATTAGTCAACCACCATGCTCTTATGTATTCCAAATGTGTACTCCATGATTAATTCATTAATAAGATTGAATAAAATCAAACGCCAAAGGGAACACTGTGGCTCAATGTCTCTCCATAGACTGTGAATCTATGGAGCAGTCAGTCAACCAGTCAGTAACCAGTCAGCCATTCAGTAAA
>NW_027279956.1:0-28236 GCF_046629955.1 Centroberyx affinis
ATGTGACTTTTTATCCCTGAAGATACACAAAAGAAAATATCTTTAATACATTGTGTATCCATAGTTGGATCAATACCTTGGTGATTATGTCTCTATACGTTCTGGGTAATTACCACAATAAAAGTCTGGTGTTGAATTCCTTTATTGCCTCCAACACTCTCACATCAAAGTTTTGCCCCCAATAGATGGAGGCCATTTTGGAGCCATTTGGACTCCTGTATCTTTATAACTATGGAGAATATCATCAACAAAGTCCATCGTTATTAATTTGAATACAAAAGGATTGTGTGAAAACAACATGAGGAATTTGAGATCTAAGCCTCTAAAACCAGATCCTGTCTGATTTCAGATGGATCGACTCTATACAGACGTCCTCAAATTACAATATTCATATAATATTCATATCAGCACATTATTAAATATGATGTCTGACCTGAGAGTCTCCAGTCTGCAGTGTGGACTCTCCAGTCCAGCAGAGAGCAGCTTCAGTCCTGAATCCTGCAGGTTGGTGTCAATCAGGTCCAGCTCTGTCAGATGGGAGGGGTTGGACTTCAGAGCTGAGACCAGGACTTCACAGTGAGTCTCTGACAAGCTGCAGCCACTCAATCTGAATAAAGAATAAAGATTATTATAAAGAATTACAGACTTAATGTAAAATGAGAGATTATCAAAGCAGAGTTTATACAAAACATATACAGCATACTACTACTACTACTCCTATTACTACTACTACTACTAATAATAATAACAATAACAATAATAATAATAATAATGACAATAATTTGTATTATAGAATTTGAAATTTCCCAAAAGTGTTTAATGTATAATATAGTCAGAAAACAAACAGAAAAAAATACATAAATGCAATTATATGAAAGCATTTCTGTAAAAAAAAAGTGTTTAAAAAAAGAATGAAAAATGATAGAGATTTCAGCCTGAGCTCCACAGGCAGTTCAGTTCAACTTCTGGTAAAACAACTCAGTAAAACAGCCTGACACCATTAGAGTCCGGCTTCACCACAGATTTGGTTGGGGTTTAGTTACTTTTAAGGTTTTCAACCTACAGCATTAGATTCCAACTTTCCCAGTCGTATTTCCCACTTTGTCGCCTCGTTCATGTCGCTCTCTGTAATTCTGATATTTCTGACATGAGCTGAAGGCAGGAGAAGACGAGGGGAATCTTTCATAGATATTACACCAATAAAGAGTTGAACTAGACTAAAGAATGAAACTCAAGAAACAACCAATCTGTTAGATCAGTAACTGGAATGTGAAACTGAACCTGGAACAGTAATGACTTTACTCTGTTACAGGAAAAAGTAATGTGATTACAGTGACACATTACTCTGTAACGTGTTATGCCCAACACTGTGTACCACTGCTATGTAGAACAACAGTTAATAGTGTGTATGTTTGAGGAACTATAGATCTTTATTGTAATTCTGATGGTGTCAGGTATGAAGGTCGCTCTACACTGTTCTATACTGTTGGTATTCACATCAGGACTAACCAAGCCTTCCTGCAGTTCCTCACAGCTGGGATCAGTCTCCATCGTCCCTCCTCTGATGTGTTGTAGGCCTCCAGGTCCAACACATCCAGAACCTCCTCTGACATCTGCAGCATGTAGGCCAGAGCTGAGCAGTGGATCACAGAGAGTTCCTTCTCTGATCTGGTGTCTGACTTCAGGAACTGTTGGATCTCCTGATGTACTGACTGGTCGTTCATCTCCATCAAACAGTGGAAGATGTTGATGCTTCTGTCAGGAGAGAGACTGTAGGTGTTCATCTCCTTCAGGTTGCTGATGGCTCTCTGGATGCTTTCTGGTCTGCTCTCTGTCTGACCCAGCAGGCCTCCTAAGAGTCTCTGGCTGGACTCCAGTGAGAGGCCATGAAGGAAGCGGACAAAGAGGTCCAGGTGGCCATTTTTACTCTTCAGGGATTTGAACATGGCTGTCTTCAGGAAGCCATCCAGGGATTGTTTACTCTCTTCAGATCTACCTTTTTTTCTATGTCTTCTATCTTCTCCCAGGAATGTCTTCTCTTCCCTGTTTGTGTAACAGTGGAACATGTAGACAGCAGCCAGAAACTCCTGAATGCTCAGATGGACAAAGCAGAACACCTTGTCCTGGACCTGGTACAGCCCACACTCCTCTTTAAAGATCTGTGTGAACACTCCTGAGTACACTGAGGCTGCTCTGATATCAATGCCACACTCTGTCAGGTCGGCTTCATAGAAGATCAGGTTGCCTTTCTCCAGCTGCTCAAAAGCCAGTTTTCCCAGAGAGAGAATCATCTTCCTGCTTTCTGTATTCCAGTGTGGATCTGTCTCAGCTCTCCCATGATACTTGACGTTCTGCAGTTTGGACTGAACCAGCAGGAAGTGGATGTACATCTCAGTCAGGGTCTTGGGCAGGTCTCCTCTCTCACTGGGTTTCAACACATGCTCCAGAACTGTAGCAGTGATCCAGCAGAAGACTGGGATGTGGCACATGATGTGGAGGCTTTGTGAAGTCTTGATGTGGGAGATGATTCTGCTGGCCTGCTCCTCATCTCTGAATCTCTTCCTGAAGTACTCCTCCTTCTGTGGGTCAGTGAAGCCTCTCACCTCTGTCACCATGTCAACGCACTCAGGAGGGATCTGATTGGCCGCTGCAGGTCGTGTGGTTATCCAGAGGCGAGCAGAGGGAAGCAGTTTCCCCTTGATGAGGTTTGTCAGCAGCACATCCACTGAGGTCGACTCTGTAACATCAGTCAGGATCTCGTTGTTCTTGAAGTCCAGAGGAAGTCGACACTCATCCAGACCGTCAAAGATGAACACAACCTGGAACTTGTCAAACCTGCAGATTCCTGCTTCTTTGGTCTCAGTAAAGAAGAGATGAAGAAGTTTCACCAAGCTGTACTTTTTCCCTTTCAGCAGATTCAGCTCTCGGAAAGTGAATGGAAATGTGAACTGTATATCCTGGTTGGCTTTGTCTTGAGCCCAGTCCAGAGTGAACTTCTGTGTTAAGACTGTTTTCCCAATGCCAGCCACTCCCTTTGTCATCAATGTTCTGGTTGGTTTGTCTCTTCCAGGTAAGGGTTTAAAGATGTCTTCACATTTGATTGTTGTTTCTGGTCTCGCTGGTTTCCTGGATGCTGCTTCAATCAGTCTGACCTCATGTTCATCATTGACCTCTCCACTCCCTCCCTCTGTGATGTAAAGCTCTGTGTAGATCTGCTTCAGAAGTGTTGGGTTTCCTGCTTTAGCAATCCCCTCAAACACACACTGAAACTTCTGCTTCAGACTGGATTTGAGTTGATGTTGACACACAGTAGGAGTTTCTGAATGAACAAACAAAAAATGAAATCAGTGAGTGGATTTCAGTGTGGATGTATATATTTTTCCACTCCATGATATCTATTCAGCTCATCAGTAGTGGACAAACATGTTCTGACTGTGTGCAGACCAGAAGAATTGTACAGATCTGATGCAGATGTGTTCAGCATATTTACAGCAGAGTTTGGAAATGTAAACATCTCTCATTTTCCACCATTTCCTCTTTCCATCATGTTAAACCTGTTAAAAGCCTCTTACTGCTCTGCAGAGAGTCAGCCAGCTCCTCCAGCTTCATTCTCCTCAGGAAGTGCAGTGTGATCTGCAGAAAAGCCTCTCTGCTGCTCCTCCTCTGCTCTTCCTCCTCACCGTCCACCACCTCCTCAACCTCCCTCTGCCTCTCTGAGCATTCTGTGTAATCTGGACTCAGAACCCTGTGGCACCTTTTCAGCTCGTTCTTCACAAAAGTGACAATGTTCTCCTCAAGCAGCTGGAACAGAATATTACATAGATTAAAGTTTCAGATTAAAATCATGGAACACAACATCAAATCCATCTTGCAGGGTTTGAAAGCCCACTGGTCTACAGAGTGCAGCATGGAGACTATAATGACCAGAATGTTTGTTTTGCATTTTCTTTGTAGCTGAAGTAAAATGTGTTGTTGTACATTTACACACCATAAATATGGAGTCCAGGTCTGTTTGATGCTCCTGGGCAGACTGACCACTGGGAACCTCTGACCTCTCCTGGTGGACTCTGTGGAGAAAACATTAAGTATTAGGTCTCCAGATATCAACACACACACACACACACACACACACACACACACACGCCTACACCATTAGGCAAGTTAGGCAGATGCCCCTCCACTTGGAAATTAGGAGGGCCCCTCTACTTTTCACCCCTTGTAAAAAAATCTAATATTTAATCTTCAATCTCTCAATCTAAGTAAAATATCTACTCTGTCTGCAGTTAGATAGCATAGTTGCATTTGGATTGCTGCACCCCCTTTCCAACCCAAGTGGTATATTCCAACCTGCGCTTTGTCTGCACTGCGTACCACAGACGATGGGACGATGCAGTCGTGAATGGAGTGACAGCAGCGGAATTGTTTGAACCATGAAACAACAGCTAACATTGCACATGCACATTGTGACCTTCATTTATCTAGCTAGCTAACAGCTGTTGTTTTTTTGACAGTAAGCTTAGGTCGGCTAACGTTCCGTGTCGTGTTCTGTGTGCCGAAGGTCTCGGTCTTTCTCTCTGAAACTGTGTTTAACATTTGGAAAGCTGTCTAGTAAAGTGAGATGTTTTCAACAGATTATTGAAGATGATAGGCTGCTGTTAGCAGTGTCAGCACAGCAGAGCAACAGGTAGGATGCCAAAGCAAAAGGAGAGTGTTAGAGAAAAAAAGAATTATGATATTCAAAATGAATTAACTAACCCTAACCCAAACCCCCCACCCTGTTCGGATTTTGCACATTTACACAAAGTTAGGCGCCCATGCACACACACGCACACAACAAACTTATAACAACAAACTTATCTGTTTTAAATTCTTACCTTTGCTCAGCAGAGTGCTGTCCATCTTTGAAGTCAATAAGGCGATCAATAGGCCGATCGCTCTTCATGGACACACAGCTGGGTTCAGGGGAGTCTGGTCTCTCCTGCTGGATCCTGATAGAAACAGGATTGACAAAAGAAGGGCAGTTTGAACCTGAAGTGAAGCAGGATTTTGACTCAAGTTCAAATCCCAGAACCAGATAGAAAATCTGTGAGAGGAGAGTGAATGAGAAACGTTCTCCTCTTCCTCAACAGCTGCTATTGTAGCTGACAAACTTTCTCTACATGAAAAAGGTTAAAAACAAGAGCAATGTTACATATTATTGTTAATATCTTCCTCCTCTTCAGATTTGTTCTTTATAATGCTTTGTTAATGCTAACATTATATAGTGACATTATGTTGACTTACTGTGTTTCAGAAGAATGTTTATCTTTAAAATTTAAAGGTGGCTCCATAGACCAGTCGCTCTTCATGGACACACAGCTGGGTTCAGGGGAGTCTGGTCTCTCCTGCTGGACTGGGCTTCAACACAACAGAGACAGAGCTTTTACTCTGAATAATGATGCTGTAATGATTTCACTGCTGAGCTCTGAGATGGAGAACAGTCATGGACAGTTAGAGATCCTCATCTTACCTCTTAGCTTTGGTCCGGCTGTCATGTTCCCCAGACAGAGTGGTTTTAGAGGGAGGGAGCCCCTCCTCTCTCTCCTCAGACTGACTCATAGTAGAGCCAACACCTTTACACAAACACACCCGACATGCTGTTAGCTGGACTGATTCATTACAACAAGGTTTCATTACAGGATAGATCACTTCTGCTGTTGGGATCATTCCTGACTGTAAAATGACAAATACACACTGAGTGTTGGATTCAACAAAATGAATCCAGTTAATGAAGAAAACGTCAAAAAGACAAATACTGACAAGACAAAGACTGTTTGAAGTATTAAGAGAGCCTTGGCTAACAGAAACACGAGCAACACGCTGCACACATCACAATAAAAAACTCCAGTCTGGTATCTGTTAAATGTTGTGACTGAGTCTTAAATAGAGTTTTACAGCTCTGAGTTGTTTCTCTTCATACTACTTTTATAGTCAGAAATTTCCCTGGTTGTGCAGATCAATACTTTACTGTTTTTTTTTACTCAAATGGATTTTGTCAGTTGTAATTGTCTTCATTCAGATTTTGCTGAGATCAGACTCAGATTACTTACTTACTGACTCAGATTTTATCAGGACAATATGAAACAGTGAACCCAGTATTGTGTATTGAACCATCAGCTGAATGTATGAATGTAGAAAACAGCAGGAAGACCTGCTCTCTCCAACAGATGAACTGAGCAGGTTTATACAGACAGGAGGATTTTTCAGCCTTGGGGACGACTGAGACTTTAAAGGTTCAAAAGGTTTTAGTGTGAAAGGGAGTGAACCTCAGTTTTGTGGAGGTTGTAGTGTTTTGTACACAGTGTATCAACAGAGACACAACATGTATCTGAGCTTTCACACTAGTTCTGACACTTCCTGCATATTTCACCAATGCAGTGAATTGAGATTACAACCTAACTAGAGTTTATCAGGCTTCCACTAAAAGTCACAAATAAAACAAATGTTCTTTATGGCCACAAAGAGAACAGATGTTGGATATTACGGCACTATGAACGCCATCTGCAAACAGCAGGTGATTTGAAAGACTTTAGCAGCTTGTCTTACAACAGTCGACTATACAGTCACATCATACAATGTCAGCCGGTGTATTCATCAAACAGTAATGTTACCTTGGAAGATGTTTGCCTGGTGAATTCACATCCAGAGACGTTCTGCCTTCATCTGTAGAGGAAACACTGACAGAGAAGACGCTGCTTATTCTCCTTCCTCACTTCTGGGTGTCTGTGTTCATTTGATCTGAGGCTGCTGTCACTTCCTCATAACTTCACTATCAAAGTCTAGAAACATCAGTCTGACACTAAACCGGTCTAACCTGAGGCCAGAAACCAGGTCTGAGGCACAGAAATCACAGATCAGGTGATGCAGTTCTACTGTGTGTCCACTAGATGGAGACATTAACCACATCATCTACAGTGAACTAAACAGCAGACCAGCACACACAGATGTCATGATGGAGGAGGAGAAATTTATATCGCTTTAAAATTCAATGACAGAGCGAGAATGAGAGTGTCGATCTAAAATCTGTCTGACGTCACACTAAATGAAACGTTTCCTGCCGAGGTGGAGCACGTGACAGGAAGTTCAACTCTTCTGTTTGAGTTTTTACTGTCTTTTGATGACATTGTTTTACTTTGCACTTTATTTTCTGTGACATTTCTCGTATTTTAACGTCTGTATTGTTTTATCTTTCATATTTGTCTTCCTTGGCCCGGTCTGCCTTGAAGCAGCAAGTCAGTGAAAGCAGCCTGGTTAAATAAGTAAATATAAGACATGAAAAGATAGTTTCCACAACATCATTAATGTTGAACTAGTGTGATAAACCTTATTTGAACTGGTGTTTTTGTTAAGAAATGGTCAGAAAGCCTCCTGTTAGCATCGCTGGCTGCTAGTGAGACTCAAAGGGAACTGAAGGTTTTTCCCTCAAACCTGCAGGCAGAAAGCAACACAACTAATTACTAACTACTTCTACTTTTAGTAGATTTAGATTTGAACACGAACACACTAACACTAACATGTTGGAAAACCGTTAGAAGAGCGTTGAGTTGTGTTTTGAAGCTACACATCCGGTTTGCACACAGAAAAAACCTTTAACGGCTGAGTTGTAGATTTCCTCTTGTTCTAGTCTAAATAAGCTAACGGCAGGCGGGAACAGTCACATAAAAGATCTGCTGATAGAGTCAGGAAAGGAAAATACACTGGAAACTGTCATGGAAACTGATGTTTACAATACCTTTTGGTGGAGAAAATGATCTGCGACACGACGACAAGTGAAAGTGAAACTAAGAGAGTGAGCGAGAGAGAGGGGCGGGCAGAGAGAGAGAGAGAGAGACACACACGCAGAGAGATACAGACAGAGAGAGAGAGAGAGAGACGCAGAGAGAGAGAGAGAGAGATACAGACAGAGAGAGAGAGAGAGAGAGACGCAGAGAGAGAGAGAGAGACAGACAGAGAGAGAGAGAGAGAGGGAGAGAGAGAGAGGTGTGGCCTGGTTTGATCGAGGAAATATCAATGTCTCTGTTCCTGTATTAAATCTAAAGCTTCTTTCCACAGCATGTTTTGGTCTAAACTGACGAGGCTGAATCTGTTCTAGTCTAACT
This sequence comes from Centroberyx affinis, assembly GCF_046629955.1. NCBI lineage: Eukaryota > Metazoa > Chordata > Actinopteri > Beryciformes > Berycidae > Centroberyx > Centroberyx affinis. The sequence continues at coordinate 8,139 of NW_027279956.1, forward strand.
GAACCTGCCATCTAAACAATGTGAATTATTACATGCACTGCAGTTCTAGTGGTGTGTATTGGTTTGGCTGCTCCATTGATTTTCAATGGGGTGAAATGTTTCCAAACAGATATGAGATTAGTTGTTATAGTTCCATTTCACAGCGACCTGCAATGTTTAATCTGATAACAGGCCAAATATGTGTGTGTGTGTGCGTGTGTCTGTGTGTGTGTGTGTGTGTGTGTGTGTGTGTGTGTGTGTGTTGGTCCCTCCCTGTCCCTCAGAATCAGAGTCTATCTGCCCCCTAGTGGCCGTTAGGAGACTTTCACTCTCTCACAGTTGAAACTGCTTGTTGGAAAAGATGAAGACCAAACAATGTTCAGTTTATATACAAGTTTATATCTTGGAAAGATGAGATGACAATAAAATACCAAATGTTGCTACAGAAAGATATTTCAACCTGTCAATCATCAACAACAGACTCTAAGACTGTGGGGCCCAAACTGGCCCCCGGGCCACAGGTTGACCCTCCAGAGGGGGTCAGAAATATGAGATAATTTAGAATAGATAAAAACTTCTGTATAAACACAGAGGTATATTATTCAAATGCACACATTTATTCTGTCTGGTAGGTAAATATTTTTAATTGATTGTCTTTGTCTCAATAAGCTCCACTGCTGTTATTTTTGAATAAATACTTTTTCATACTTTCATACATATATTTCTATTCTGCCTGTTCTCTTTATATAACCGTCATTTTACTAGATTCTTACTATATCATATGTTTCTTTACTGTATCCTGTTACTTTTTACTGATTTCCCACAGGATCAATAAAGTTTTGTCTCATTTCATTTTATAATAATAATCACTATTCTCTGTGTTTCAGTCTGCAGGATCAGGATTAAGGATCAGGAACAGGTTGGAGGCCTAAACTCTGAACCCAGAACATCAGAATGTGCAGAGAGCTGTCCGCACTTTGAGCCTCTGGGTCAAACCAGTCAGTGTTTCCTCCACTTTTATTCTTTCAGGATGGGAAAGCCTCTGAAACAGCATCTGGACCATCATGGGACACTAAAACTCTCCACTGAAACCCAGGATAATAATCATCATTCATTCATTCAAACTGCATCATATCCATCATATCAGAGACGGACAACACCGACCGGCCGATATCTGATTTTTAATAAAAGCTCGATATCGTCCTGAAACTGGTATATCGGTCCAACACTATCAGGAGCATCCTGTCAGTATTTAGTTGCACAGTCCATGTGTCAGTGGTCTCAAACCTGTGACTCAGAACAGATGCAGCCCAGAGAGCAAACTAACAATGTATCAATGCTGAAATATTCAGCTTCAGTTTTGCACCCTGAAATAATGTTGGTACAACACTGAAAAGGGATTGACCCAAAAATCAATGTTTCTGTTCAGATTCACTCATTGATTTAACATCAAATTAACATTGAAGCAATATTAAATTGTTATTATTAGAGATATAGCCAGCTACTTTAGAATCTTTTAAACTTTTTCAAAAAAGTTTTTTTTATTGATTATTTGAAAATTATTTATGAACATTAGGTCAAATCCAGTGATTTCTAATTATAGCCAAAGATCTTCATAAAAGATAGAAGAAGATTTTCATAAAAACTTCAGGTTCTAGGGGTTATTTTGACTTGAGACCTTAGGCCTTTCTATAGGTTTTCTATAGGGAGCCTTAGTCCATAATGGGTTAAATGTAGACTGTGACAGGGATGATTATGTGAAAACTGCATTCATTTTCCTCATAGAGAAATTGCTGTGGAACCATAAGTCCATATTTGGGCATGAGGGGTGATTTTGGGCCTTATATGTTCTTGATAGTGATGATAATAATAATGTAGTGAGCTGTCTTTGTATCGTGAACTGGCCATAGCACATAGGCCTTCTACTTATAATGACACATACTGCTCTTCAAACAATCATTTACTGCCATTCAACCAGAGGTTGCTAGGAATTTGTCTTAATGTGTTCTAGACAAGACATACAATAAACATCTAGGTAGACATATACATCCAAATATGTACCTGAAGAGAACCTTGAGTTTGTAGAATACAGACACATTCACAAGAACTGAAACAACTTAATATAGTTCATCTTCTGACTCCTCATCTCTGTCATCATCTGAGTTTCCAAGCTCAAAAGCTGACTCCTGTTGTTGCTGCTGGTGTGTACATGTCAGCAGCCTGCTCAAGTCTGTGCATTTTAATCCGTTGGCCAAGCAGGTGCAGGTTGGGAGCTTGCAGGAACGCACGCACTTGCAGGCTACAAGTTCCACGACCACACCTGGTGCCGGTGGTGTACGCATCCAGTGGAGGGCTAGCTTGCCATCGTCATCTGTAGTCCACCCACTCTCCCTAGTGTTTGGCACAAAAGGTTGACCCTGCAGAGAGCGCCTCCAGATTGCTGCCTGGTAGTTGGTGTGAAGAACATGCAGAAAGAGACACGCTCTGCATGGTGGGAGCTGGCTGGACTCAGCGTCTCCCCTTTTTACACAGCAGAGCCGGTAGTGCAGTTTGTTCATGTTGTTGGTGCTGTTACCTTCAGTACACATATGGCAAGTGAACCTTTCCAACATTTCTGTTGAGACATCCCATGACCGGCCAAGTTGGTTCACCTGGTAGATGAAAGACTTCAGCAGCAGCTTCAGGGTCAGGGTTCGCTTCCCCGCCACATGCCGCAGGTGATGCGGACCCATGGAATGACAGGTGCATCTTGGGGTCCCCCGTGGATTAAATTAGCCAAGTATTCACATCACCTCGTCCCTTTTCACACACAGTCCATGTTTTTGTCTCCCACCAAAGGGGGGACTATGGATCGGTCTCCGTCCGTTAGTTCGTTTGTTAATTTGTTAGTCACACTGTAACGACTTTGTGCCACTAGGGGGCGGCATTGACGATGAAAGGGGACTCAGTGGTAAAGCAGGTCATACAGTTAAAGTTATCATACAATGTGGGGGACAGTGAATGGGGACTCAGTGGTAAAGCAGCACAGTTAAAGTTATCATAGGTAACATAATAGTCTCCACACGCTACACACTTGGAGACATCAGACTGGGTTGATGTGTTGAAGTGAGAGTCAAACCTCTAACCACAAGACACTGTAGTTATTGTCCAGTTGTTGGACTGTTGTTCTGTTATTGCATCATCACTGCACTACCACTGTGCCTCAGTGTTCACTACTTATATCATATTACCACTTACCTACTGTGCAATACCATATATCACTTATCATTTAGCATTTATATTATTCATAACACTCACGCACCTGGTGTTGTATGTTATATTGTATATTGTATTATAAATTGTATTGTAGTGCAGTGGTTCTCAGGGTGGGGTCCGGGGACCACCAGGGGTCCTTGAGGGGGTTTCAGGGGGTCCCCAGCAAATTGATCAATTGTTAAACTTCACCGATATTTAATTCACTACAAGTTAACACAGTTAGAGAATGTAGAAGAATGATTACTTTGATCATAGTTTCACTGTTATCCCTCTGCCTGCAATACAGACAGTCATGGAATTCTGGACAAAATTAAATCAAACAATAACAATATTCCCAGATTTGGGTCTGAAAGACAAAATCTCATCAAATGGGGATCTGTGGCCTAAATGTGGACTAAATTAGGGTCCTTGATATGAAAAAAGTTGAGAATCAATGTTGTAGTGTACAATGTGTAATGTATGGATTGTATTTATTGCATATTGTATTTCTTATATTTTGTACTGTATTGAGTAAAAACAGGACAATTACAGTTACTACATTTCAAGATATAACTTGTAAGCCTAATTCTGAGGAGAGTAGGCGACAGAAATATATGGTCAATCTGTCCTTTCACTGTCCCATACCAAAATGCTTATACAATTTCACTCATATTCCAAGTTCACTCACCAATCTCTGACTGACCTACATCACTGGTGGGAGACAACATGTTTACTATTTGCTTGTTGTTTTAAACTCTGCCCCACAGTTCTGTATCCAGATGGTTGGCCAGGTCTGATGCCGCTCACTGAGGAGGAGGAGTCCTCTATGGCGTCAGATTTAAATCATATGTCGGGAGCGCGATAAAACATGAATACGAGCAAATTATATTATTTCCACGTGCAGATATTAACTGCCACTCGCACGATATAAGTCCTCGCGTATTCATGTTTTATCGCGCTCCCGACATATGATATAAATCTGACGCCACAGTCCTCCATCTGCTCAGTCTGCTTCTTCCAAGACTCTTTTCAGGGTTCCAAGGGACATTTTGATGTTGTGATTGAAAGCATGTCAAGAATAACTTCCGTTTGGCACGTTTTGCCAGTTTCTCGTCATTCTTGTAACATCCAAAGTAGGACAAAACCTGTGATTTGTAAGTTTCCTCGCCGTCGGTCGACATCCTTGCAAAAACAAAGGGCAGAGGAACACACCATGCGAACGAAGTAGCAGCAATATCAATTATTTAATGCTTAAAAATAAATTAAAAAATACACGTGTAAAATACGGGCTTTACTGATACACTGAAGCCTGCATCGTATTATCCGCCATTCCCTCCCAACTTTTGCCCGATACAAGCTGTGTGAATAGATGGAGCCGCATACTAGACATGAAGCCACCTTCTCTCCACTCACCTCGCCATTTTATTCACCAACCCTCCATTCATCGCCCTGGCCGACCATCCCCGGGAGCCTGCTGCCTCGTCTGGACCAGAGTACAGGAGGTAACACTGTGTGTTCCCCGAGCAACTTACACAGCTGCAACACTGACGAGAGGTTTCACTCTGACTCAATTTGGGGAGCTCAAATGCTGCAGAGTAACTGTGGAAACCAAGAAAGTCTCCACTAAGCAGAGAACTTTGGTACATAGTGACACAGACTGATAAGACTGAGAAACTGACTATGGGGTTGGGTTGAACCGTATATGGAATTATTGTTTGGTTGAATTTTGCCCTGTCATCATCTGTGTAATACACTGTGGGGAGTATTGAATTTTGCTGTGTTGTGTGTTTCTTGCTTGCTACTGTATTTTGTGTGTACTGGTAGTTTAAGGGGTTGTTACCTGTATCAGTTCCTTTGTAGGGTTTTGCTGGCTGTACACTAACAATTATATTTTGTCAGACTGAGACTCTGACTGGCACCCCGGCTTAACCACCAGTGACCGCTACATAAAAAGTGTCTCTCTGTCTGTATTGTGTGTGTGTGTGTGTGTGTCTCTGTCTGTAGTGTCTCTCTCTCTCTATTGTGTGTGTGTGTGTCTCTCTGTCTGTAATGTCTCTCTCTCTGTATTGTGTGTGTGTGTGTGTGTATGTCTCTCTGTTTGTAGTGTCTCTCTCTCTGTATTGTGTGTGTGTGTGTGTGTGTGTATCTCTCTGTCTGTAGTGTCTCTCTCTCTGTATTGTGTGTGTGTGTGTGTGTGTGTCTGTCTGTAGTGTCTCTCTCTCTGTATTGTGTGTGTCTCTCTGTCTGTAGTGTCTCTCTGTATTGTGTGTGTCTCTGTCTGTAGTGTCTCTCTCTCTGTATTGTGTGTGTCTCTGTCTGTAGTGTCTCTCTCTCTGTATTGTGTGTGTCTCTCTGTCTGTAGTGTCTCTCTGTATTGTGTGTGTCTCTGTCTGTAGTGTCTCTCTCTCTGTATTGTGTGTGTCTCTGTCTGTAGTGTCTCTCTCTCTGTATTGTGTGTGTCTCTGTCTGTAGTGTCTCTCTCCAGCTCTCTCTGTTGTGTGGGTGTAGGTTGTGCGTATGAAGGATGTGTTTATTATAGTTGTGTGTATAAAGGATCATGCGTTTATTATAGTTGTGTGTATGAAGGATCATGTGTTTATTATAGTTATTTGTATGAAGGATCATGTGTTTATTATAGTTATGTGTATGAAGGATCATGTGTTTATTATAGTTATTTGTATGAAGGATCATGTGTTTATTATAGTTATTTGTATGAAGGATCATGTGTTTATTATAGTTGTGTGTATGAAGGATCATGTGTTTATTATAGTTATGTGTATGAAGGTGATGCAGCTGAAATGAAAGACTGAGTTCACATGCTTTGCTGAAGCTTTATTCAATGGCACAGAGAAAATCACAGCAATCAGCCACCAGTGTAAAAAACTCAGTCATCAGCGTAAAGAGAGAGTCAGAAAATGATAACTTTCTTCAAGTTGTATTCCTGTTAACAAAATCACTTTGAGTGTTGACATATTTTCATTTCATGTTGTTGTAGATAACTCCCAGTTTGACAGCAGAGTGAACAGCAGGTGGCGCTGTGAGTCTCCAGCACTTTAACCCTTTTCTGCAATGACATAATAACAATTACTTCAGTCCACACAGTATCTGTGATATCTGGGACATTTTGGATATTTTTGATATAGTTGCAGTAGGTGACACTTTGAATACATAGTGTCTCACTGTAATTGTGTTTGTAATATAATAACGATAATAATAATAAACTTTATTTGTATAGCACTTATTTTAGTTATTTTAAGTTACAAAGTGCTTCACAAAGAACACACTAATAGTTAAAACAGTAAAAGTTAAAACAGATAAAACAATTTAAAACAAAATAAAAGAACAAAATATCATTACACAAGACAGCAAAGCACAGTGCAAAAATGAAATAAATACAACTCAACTTATCAAAAACGCTTCCCTGTACAAGTGTGTTTTAAGCAAAGATTTAAAAGAGAATAAACTGCTTGCAAGCCGGATTTCTTTAGGGAGGGTTTTTTCCAAAGCCTTGGGGTCCTGACAGCAAAAGCCCGATCCCCTTTGTCGAGGACCTCGACCTCGGGATAACTAATGAAAGTTTACCTGAAGATCTTAGTTCACGTCTAGGAACAGAGGGGGTTAAGAGCTCTGAGATGGAACTGGGTCTAAACCATATAGTGCTTTATATGTTGCACAATAAAAATATTGGGCAAAAGGCCAATAAGATCACACCATTGTCACATCCTGAGAGACCTGAACATGGTAAGTTTTGACAACTACATTACATTTGCAAACGCCAATCTTATCTGCAAGTGTTTACATGGCCAGGCTCCTCAAGCTCTCTGTGACATGGTGCGACCATTACAGGCCTTTGGCTTGTCCACCAGGAATACCACTGCAGGGAACTGTAAAGTATCATACCGGAACACCTCCTTTGGCCAGACGTCCTTTTCAATAAAGGGAGCTAACACATGGAATGCGCTACCTACTGAACTCAAAACAGACCAAAACTGTCAACATTTTAAAATTAAACTGAAGGAATTTTTAAAAGACAATCAATCATGTAGTCATGTGTAGGGGTGGGGGGTGGGGGGGCAGGTATGTAGGGTATGTGTATATATATGTATGTGTATATATGTGTATATATATATGTGTAAGTGTCTGTATGTTTTATGTGAACATGTTTTATGTCTGTTATTTTAAAGGCCCTTCCAGGGACGGGCATTGGAAATTAGCAGTAGCTATAAATGCTGTGATGCATTGCATTGGATAATTGCTGTGCAATTGTCTATGCTTAATGCATCTGTCTAAATTAATTAAAATTATGTTGTTAATAAAATTTCACAAAAATCCTGAATTTGAGTGGAAGCCAGTGAAGGGAGGCAAGAATGGGAGTGACATGAGAACCACGATTTGACCCAGTTAACATTCGAGCGGCTGTGTTCTGCACAAGCTGAGGTCGAGCTAATAAGTATTTACGAAGAAGACCAGAAAACAATGCATTGCAGTAGTGTAAGTGTAAGAAAAAATAAAGGCATTGATAACCTTTTCCAAGTCAGATACCCACTGGGATGGAGGGAAGCATAAAATCATACACCTCTGTATGCAGTAAGCAGTATGCTAATTTTAACACATCTAATGAACCAGTGAAATGGATATTCATCAATATGCAAATTATGTGATTTTATGCTCCATTCTGACACAGCTGGACTTTTCCCTTCCACACTGAACTGTCTTCAGCCCGAGCTCCCAGCCACTGGACACACAGCTGCACCACAAACATGTGATTTTACTATGTGAGAGAGGCACCTGAACGCCCCGCAGTGTTTCAGGTGTTAAAGAATATGATTTTACTGTGAGGCTCCTGAACGCCCCGCAGTGTTTCAGCTCTCAAACAATATGAGACGTTTGTTTAAAAAACACTTTTTATTTGGTGTTTCAAATCCCCTGAATCGTGGAGTTTAATAAAATGCAAATTATTGATTCTAAAAAAATACTCCAGTAATATACTCACTGGCCACATTCCACCAATCTTTAGGAAGAATATCATGTTTCCCCAAGTCCTCGCTGAAAAATAGACATTTTAGGTTGCATTTCCATACAGAGATACAAATTAATTATAATTAATTATAAATTTAATTTGTGTAAAATAAAAATAAATTACACTTTAACATTGTTTTGGTTATGGCTCTGGTTATGGGTAATACTAATGATAATATATACACACAGAGATAAAAAAAAACAAAAAAAAACAAGTGAATAAAAGAACGAGTAGATCTAATAAATTCATGAATAAATCAATATCTTTTCATTTTTCTGTTTAAGTTATTTGTATATGAATAAATTTGTTGTGACCAGGGAGTTCTGTTGTAGTGAAGGTAACTTACCTCTGTATGTACCTGCAGTCATAGCGCTTACTTCCCATGGCTTTTTGCAGGTCGGTCAGAGATAGGTGCTTACAAGTGTTTTGATTGCTTAAGGAAAATGTGCATTTAATAATGAGATTGACTACTGGAAAATGAATCACAATAACACAGTAGAATATACTGTTTATATTTACATTTTAGTCCAAGGGACTTTCAGGAAGTGCAAAAGCATCAAATTTGTAAACTGAAAAACACGTAAGTAAATGCATATGTTTTGAAATATGCAAGGCAGTTAAAAGGAACTCCTACAACCCTGAAGTTTTTAAGAGAAAATCTAAGAAAAAGCAGGTACAGCTCTAAATATTCACTGTAGTTCTATTCATTAACATTCCAACACTGTGTTTAATGTACTTACTCCCCCTCCGGGTTCACCATCAACACACGCAAGACAGTCTCGGCCTTTAAGTTGGGCACTTCATACTTGGCAAAAAAACTTGGAGTAAATAAAAAAGAAAACAAACACAAGAAATGTGTCATTTTGACTCAGTGTGGATTACTGTTGGTTATCTCTTCTTACACACACACACACACACACACACACACACACTTGCACTTGCACTTTTCTAACCCCAGCTCAAGAGTTACCTCATTACAGGTGAATCTGATTTACCTGTGGGGCATGTACCCCAAATCTCCATCCAGTAACACAGTGACGGTACCTGATGCTGCGCTTGCCAACTGGAGTAGAAACACAAAACATCAGATTATTCTGATGATCAGCCCGAATCTATTATTTATTACTCAGATTCAGTAATGGTATTGCTGATGATGGCATGTAAAATGTGTACAGTAGCTGCTGTTTTCTTTCTGTAGCTGCAGAAATATCTAACGCACACACTCACCGCAGCTGAGACGCGGGCCCAGAGCATATTGGATGGATTGTGAGGAATATTTCCGCCAAAGACTTCTACAGGAGAGAGAAGACAGGAGAGCAAGCACCACAGAGTTATACCTGATTCTAATCACTCAGGTATGTGCTAGTGCTCCTACCTGTACAGGTTACCTGATTCTAATCACATGGGAAAATGCCTTAAATGCTCTCACCTTATGTTTCTAACTAAAGAATCAATGCTAGGAGCAGCCTGTATGTTTTACATTGCTCACAGTGATATTACTTTTAATATTACCTTTGCTGTTTTCCTTTCCCCACCAAGTTCTGTCACCTAGGATACCATATAATGTCTGCCAAACATAGACATAGGTGTCATCTTTATCCACTAAATTCAGAAATTGTCCGGTTCCACTGTACAGCAGAACCTAAGAGACAGCACAAGGAAGAGGGCATTACAGGCAGTGTGTCTTAACAACACATGAACACATGAACACTGGTGTGATGTTTGATATTTCTCACCTTGTCCTTTGGTATTACAATGGACTCTGCTTTGACCAGGTCGTTGTAATTTTCTGGTTCGACAGATCGCTGATGCTTGTTGACAAAGGCACTGGTGAACGTCTTCCAGAAGACGTCACACCTCTTTTTTGCACTGGATTACATCAGTACAGTAAAATAATTTAATTCATTAGATTCATAAACTGAAGCCAAAACATCATTAATAAGTGAGTGAATGTACGCAGGTATGGTTATATCTTCAGCACATTTAAAGAATCAATCAGACCATCACAGTGTAACATCACAGTACATTGTAGTACTGTGCACTTTCCAAAAATGTAATTTTAATATTCATCTCTACCTATCTGAAGGCTTCTCCCGCTTTATTCAAGATTAATGTGCTGTACAACTTTTGTGCAAATCTCTTCTGCCTTGAATAGTAAGTAAGTAAAACTTTATTTGAAAAGTGCTTCACAAGTTAAAACATAAATGACATACACAGTGAAAATATAAGCAACACACATAAGTGCATCACAAATTAAAACCATTAAAAGATACAGTAACAGTATAGTAAACAACACACATTATCACCTATATATTTATGGCTATTTTGGGGGATTTGGATGAGAAAATGACATTGACTGTTTTCAATTTCCAATCCAGTATTTTTGACCAATATTGGCCCGATACTCAGGCTCAGGATTGGATCAGTGTGTCCCTACACCATCTCTAATGAAATGTGATGAGATACCTGAACTGAGACATTTACTTTTGGATGTACATTTGGATCAACAAGCCAGAAAAATATTCCTTCATGGAAAAGGGAATATCATGTCAGTCAGGACTTGGCTCATGGCGACCTTTTCCATTCGATAATTAGTTCTGAATAAACTTGTATAGGGGAGAGCGGGGTAAGATGAGACAATGGGTAAGTTGAGCCACCCACTGTATTCTAGCACTGATAATCACCATGTGTCATGTGACCAGGCATGTAGGAAGAGACTTCCTCTTCAACATGGCTGCGATGGAACCAGCCACAGAGGACAAGTGGTACGTACATTTATGTACTAACATTAAATGTTAGTACATTTCATAAAAGAGAAGTGGCTGTTGTCTCAATAACAATTTCAAACATATATATAATAAATTGTTCTATTACCAAGGACTAAAACCACATGAATAAATTATCAAAAGGTTAGCAATGAATTAGTGAGTAGACCTTTTTTTCTTTTCTTTTTTTTTCAAAAAGGTGCCTGTGGGGTAGATTGAATCAAAAGCCATGGGGTAAATTGAGCCAGTGGTTCAACTTACCCTTTTGTTGATTACTGATATTAACAACAGTATTTTAATGAATAACTATGCGATTTATTTATTTGAGGCCCTGTCTATAATTTGGTCATGTACAAAATATTCAAAGACACGGTAGGGTTGAAGGGGTGAATGAGGGGTAAAGACAGCCAGCAGTGCATCAGGCTGGTGATGTAACAGCAGACCACTGCACTTCATCTATTCACAGAAACTGATCTTACCTTTCCACAGGTGCCTTTTGTTTTATGAGATGTTCTTGACACTTCTCTTTAACTTCTTTTTCAAACTCAGACATTTCTTCCATGACACATTTGGAAAAGCAACCCCCACATTCAGCCTGAGGTAAAAGGGAAAAGTCATGTCATGTATTTTCAGAATTTCCTCAATGCAAAATATTATAGCACATGACATGGATATTTTGACAGCAGTATAATGTATTATATGGCAGTATGATGTATTATTTGACAGTATGATGTATTATATGGCAGTATAATATATTATATGGCAGTATGATGTATTATTTGACAGTATGATGTATTATATGGCAGTATAATATATTATATGGCAGTATAATGTATTACATGACAGTATGATGTATTATTTGACAGTATAATGTATTATATGACAGTATAATGTATTACATGACAGTATGATGTATTATTTGACAGTATAATGTATTATATGACAGTATAATGTATTATATGACAGTATAATGTATTACATGACAGTATGATGTATTATATGACAGTATGATGTATTATATGACAGTATGATGTATTATATGACAGTATGATGTATTACATGACAGTATGACAGTATAATGTATTACATGACAGTATGACAGTATGATGTATTACATGACAGTATGATGTATTACATGACAGTATGATGTATTATATGGCAGTATAATGTATTATATGGCAGTATAATGTATTATATGACAGTATAATGTATTACACGACAGTATAATGTATTACATGACAGTATGACAGTATGATGTATTATATGACAGTATGATGTATTATATGACAGTATGATGTATTACATGACAGTATAATGTATTACATGACAGTATAATGTATTATTTGACAGTATAATGTATTATATGACAGTATAATGTATTATATGGCAGTATAATGTATTATATGGCAGTATAATGTATTACATGACAGTATAATGTATTATGTATTACATGACAGTATAATGTATTATATGACAGTATAATGTATTATATGACAAACCTGTTGTGGCTGAAGAAGCATCATAGTGATGGATGCAAGGAGCAGAGCCATCCAGACAGACTGAAAGCTCTCTGCCATTCTGCACTGCAGCTCTGTAAACACATCAACAGCCACTGGAGATGAGCTTCATTTGCTTCAGACAAATGCACAAAGGTTTATATTAAATAATCAATTTATATTTATATTAATAACATATAAGTTATATACAGTGCCCTCCATAATGTTTGGGTCAGGTTTTTATCTACTGTTTATCTGCACAGTGGGTACTTAGGATGGTTGTTCACTGTTTTTCTACTGTTTATCTACTGTTTTTCTACACAGTGAATAAAAACTTATGATGGCTGTCCACTGTACTGATGATACAGGACTAACAGACATTCCAGTGTTCACAGAATGTGTTTCCATGGTGAGCATTATAAACATAACTAGGTTTTTCACTAATATTGACAAAAAATCAGAATTGCCCGTTCACCTCTACTTCCCATAATAGATGTATTGATGTAGAGTAATACAAAAATCAAAAGCTAAATACAACAAAACTTTTTAAAATGAACAAACATGTAGTGAGAGATACCAGGCTGTTCATTTCCCATTACAGCACCGTGACATCATGTCTACATGGTGTAAATAAAATTGTATTACTGTTAAAAGTTGCTGGCAAAACTGGTTTGCTGTTTATCTACACAGAAACTAAAATATTAGGTGCTTAATTTGCTTGTCTGTGTTTATTTACATAGGGCACAATGCACTCACAGCAAACTGCAGTAATGTCTGAGTTTAATCTCAGAATTTCTCAGTTTTTTCTCAGGTATTTAGCCCCCTTCCCCTGGCTGTGGGGGGGTTGAGATTAATTTGTCTTTTGTTCCATTTTAAAGTTAATTTTGCTTTGCTTTGAGTAACATATCTATAAAAAAAACAATATTTCTATGATGGTAAATTAGCATGGAAAACTCACCTGTCTCTGTGCTATGTTGTCTGCTTGGTAGAGTTCAGATCAGACAGGAGTGTCGACTCAGCAGGTGAGGATCTGGTCTGTAGCGGTCTGTGAGTCTCAGTAGAAATGTACCTGCTTTTATCCACACCTGGACTGTCAGGACACGTCCACTAACAGACCGTTGTTTCACTGGAGATTAGATTAGCGTTTTTGCATCACAATCTAGCATCAATGAAAGGCTCAGTGTGACTCTACAGGTCTCAGGACTCTATCACCAGATGCAGAGTGTGTCTGTGTGGTGAATCATTACAGATCTACAGCACAGTGTGGAGGTTCATCCACTAGCAACACACTTCAGGCCGCTTCAGCTGCACACACTGGACTGTGGAAAAAAATGGTAAAGCGAAGATGCTTTCAAAAGTAATGAAAGTAAAAGTTTCTAAATATAAACCAAATGTACAATTTGTGTTATTATCTACTAAAGATCAATGTACTGACACACTAATGCAGAAAACAAATAAACATCCAAGGCAAAATGTACATAAAAAATCTAAGGTGCCAAAGACTTTTGCGCAGTACTGTGATCTGTGGAGGAGCCATAACACTGGTGACTTGGGACTTGACCCTGACTTGTACTCTGATGACTTGAAAAGGTTTCTAAAGTCTTGACTTGACTTGGGTTCTGGTGACTTGGGCCTTGACCCTGACTTGTACTCTGATGACTTGAAAAGGTTTCTAAAGTCTTGACTTGAGATCTTGTGTTTGTGTAAATGACTTAGATTGAAAGTGATGAGATTTGTTCCAGCAGACGACTGAATTTAAATTCTGTTTTCTGAATTTGTATGGAATGATTGAATTTATTGAAGTTGAAACTGATTATATAAATCAAACTCATGATGCTCTTACCAAGTTTTTATCCTATTAAAACCATATTGCATTGAAAAGTCCTAGATATTTAGTTTTCTTTAAGATATTAAATTGATACGGGACTCTTGATTTGTTCTGACTTGACTTGCTGTTCTACATTTAGACTTGAGACTTGACATTAGTGACATGGACTTGACTTGGTAATCTACATTTAGACTTGGGACTTGACCTGAGACTTGTGCCTCAAGACTTGAGACTGACTTGGGACTCGAGCGAAGTTGACTCTGTATGGAGGACAAGTAGCAAAAACACTAGCTGCTTCTATTGATTTTGTATAGAAAGCAGTATAGAATGAAGTATTACAAGTGGATCATAGTACTGTAAACAGCATGTATGTTCCATGTATCACATGAAATGGGGTTTTCCTATTTTGTCAGTAGAAATGTATGTTTACTGCATAGTATTTTTTATGTTACTGTAGTATTTACAGTATTTGAATGTATTTGTTCATTTTCCAGAAGTGAAAGCCTGCCAGGTCTTGACCTCACCAGACCTCAGCAGTATTCACTGTATCTCTGTGTGTTTTATATTTGACTAGGCTAGTAACATGATAATCTTTTCCAACATGCTGCTGTGTGTAAGTGCAACTGAAAATGCAAAAGGAACGAGCCTGCTGATAAGATATTCACAGACGGGCTTCACTGAGCACACACTGCTTCATTGTGCAAGAGATGTGTGGAGTTTTGCATTTGGCGTTAAGTGTTTTTATGTTTTTATGAGTTATGAGTGAATGAAAATGTGTGTAAGCACTTGTGGAAAACTAGAATTGTCTCTGTAATTTCCTTCTCATCAAGTCCCAGAACATAGCAAGCTGAAACCCAACAGGAGCAGAATCAAATTCAGTGAAATCATGAATATTTAATGATTTCAAAGCATATGCCACACATAAGAAGTAAATCCTTCTGTCATCCCAAACTTCGGTGCTTCCTCACCATGAGAAAAACAGATGAATGGATCTTTACTTCATCAAGATATTTTAATTCAGGCACAGAAAACAAAGCGACATTTCCCAATAAATCCGGGAATAAGAAAATGCTGAATTTTTGTGCTGTAAAATATGTAAATATCAGCACCTTGGTAATGAGAGCTGTGAACTCGTAGCTTATTATCAACCGACTAAAAGTCACATTCCAAGAGAGATTTTCCTTTACTCTTAAGACCGAGATACGAAAGTGTCATGAAACTCTGAATGTGGCGTGAGAATCTACAGACCGAGGCTGACGAGAGATGTTTATCTTCAGGCTGTAAAACAATCTTGTAAGGAATGTGAATTTTTGCCCAAACTATATTTCACAATGGATTTTGAATCAGAAGGTGAAAGACAGACAAAGCTTCACTTTCCCCCTGCAGAGACTGGAGAGGCAGTGAAGTCATGAGACACTTTGCATCCAGTAGATTCGGAGCCTGTGTATCTCGTCTCTGGGCAGCGGTGCGATGTGGTCGAATACGGCCGGTGGTTTAAAAAATTTGCATGTTTGCCCAGCTGTGAAATGGGAGAGAGCAGCGTGAGAGACCAGCAGGAAGACTGGTGCGGTCTCAGCTCATATTAGCTTTACTAAAATCCTCCTGGACGGCTTGACGGAGCCAGATGACACCAGGATCGGGATTCTCACTTCCTGTGCCGCTTCATTCAACGATTCCTGTCCATACAATGCCTACATGTGTAGATTAATATAGTGTAACACCAGAGGAGGTAGAAGCACACAAATTCCCTACTCTAGTAAAAGTGCAAATACTCATTTAAAAATATACTCTGGTAGAAGTTGAAGTACCGTTTCAAGTCCTTTACTCAAGTCAAAGTATAAAAGTACGTGGACTTAAATTTACTTAAAGTATAAAAGTAAAAGTCGTTCTCTAAAAAAGTCATTTCTAATGTTCTGAACTGGTTTTCTGTTGAGCGTTCCTCTGAATCCCAGATGAGAAAGAGTCTGCAGCTCAGATCAGGAACCTGAACCCTAGCAGCTGAATTCACTAACGTTAATTCTCTCTCTTGTTGCTTCTCTCTCTTGTTGCTTCTCTCTTCTTCCTGTTGCTTCTCTCTTCTTCCTGTTGCTTCTCTCTTCTTCCTGTTGCTTCTCTCTCTCTCTCCCTTTCCCTAATTTTTGGAGTCGCTTTGCTGAACAAGCAGCCGATCACATCTGGCTCTTGATCAGCTGCTTCCGGGATGGAAGCCGTCTGATGCTGAAAATAAAAAATATAAAGTAGAAAGTACAGATTTTTCTTTTGAATTGTAGTGAGTAAAAGTGAAAAGTCTTCAGTGAAAGAAAAACTTGAGTAAAGTACAGATACTTGAAAATTTTACTTAAGTACAGTAATGAATTTACAAGTGCAATTATTGTATAAATGCTGGTTACGTTGAAAACCCAGTAAACAAAGTTAAAAAAAAAAAAAAATTACATTAATGAAGTATTTTTACTTTGTTACATCCCACCTCTGTGTAACACCAGTGGTGGAAAGTAACTAAGTACATTTACTCAAGTACTGTGCTTAAGTACAATTTTGAGGTACTTGTACTTTACTTGAGTATTTCCATTTTATGCTACTTTGTACTTATACTCCACTACATTTTAGAGGGACATATTGTACTTTTTACTCCATTACATTTATTTCACAGCTATAGTTACTAGTTACTTTTCAGATCGATATTTTATATTTAAAACATTTGACCATCTTTATAAAATAACTATAAAATAGCATTGTTATAGATTAGACTACCCAAAAGTATAGCTACATTGTTAAGATTAGCTTCACCTTGACAACTTTAAAATGCTGCTTACATGTACATGTATGTCAATAAATCAGTATTAATATTCCAATAATTTATGAAAAATATAACTCTCTAAATGGGGACAGTTTGCATAATGAGTTTACTTTGATCCTCTAAGTACATTTTGCTGCCAATACTTATGTACTTTTACTTAAGTAAGATTTTGAATGCAGGACTTTTACTTGTAATGGAGTATCTTTACATTGTTGTATTGTTACTTTTACTGAAGTAAAAGATCTCAGTACTTCTTCCACCACTGTGTAACACATACCAAGTCGTTCAGAGACTTAAAGCTACTCGTCAGGAGACTCAATACCTGTTGCTGTAACTCAGTCTCAGTAAAACGAGGAGCGCCCCCCAGTGACAGAATCTGTTACTGCAACTAAACACTGTTCCTAAAGCACAGTGGGCTTACAGTGTTTCCAGCACCACTGTGTTCACAGGGAGGGGGGGAGGTTTTTCTCTAAACCACAGACAGCATAGATATAGAGGTCTCTGTGTGCGTGTGTGTGTGTGTGTGTGTGTGTGTGTGTGTGTGTGTCCGTCCCTCAGAAATAGACATTTTAATTTAACCACATAAGCAGTTATTTTTCATCACATTTTGGAAGGCACAGCCACATTTGTCGACCGATTCCATTTCTACAACATCCTCCATCAGTTCAGCAGAGCATAGACCACACACACACACACACACACACACACACACACAATACACAATACACAATACACACACTATACACATACAAACACTGTACACACAGTTTACACATACAGTACATACACTGTACACATACACACATGCTATATACACTATATACATGCAGGTAAATGTGTGTGTGTTGTGTGGTGGGGGATGTAGGTGTGTGTGTGTTAGGGTTAGGGTTACTGATTATTGATTTGGGGGAAATTTGGTAACAGGTCAACATGGTCTTATTATTTGGGCAAATTTAATGTAAGATTCATCACATGTGATTGACATACTTCTGCACAATGCCTGGATCTGTTGGATATTTAAATTTCAAGAACTTATCAAATTCTGATCGCTGTTCTTTCTCTTCTTCACCCTCTAACCTGGAAAACAGAGTATCTTTAACGGTGACCTCATGTTGCACCGGTAAATTAAAATAAAATATTCAACCAATAAAACATCACAGATTTTTGAACAGTCCCGCCCCTGCCATCAAATACAGCTGCCTTTCTCTCCTTAACCGATCTCCCATTCAGTTCAGTTCAGTTGATTTATTTCAATCATGTACCAATAAAGATACTACAAAATGTGCATGTTAACAAGACTGTACATTTATAACAGTAACAATAACAATACATGTTTTAAAAGGAAGTAGGTAGAAGTGCACACTCATCTATTCCTCCCCCCTTGTTTTCCTGACTTATATAATAAAGCCTCGTTGTCATGATAACCTCATTTTTCTTTTAATCTTAGATATTAAACCATGCCATAAGTCTCTAATGTGACCAAAACTAAACAGCGATACATGTGTGTGTGTGTGTGTGTGTGTGCTCACATACATAAATACATTTGTACATATTTACACTGATAGGCCTTTATACAAAACAATATGAATGTTACTCTTTAAGTTTGTATTGTCTGAAGTTTCTTTATTTATATTTCTTTATTTTTAAAATTTTAACATTTTAATTAATTCTGTAGAGAATTCCACAATTTTACCCTGAAACACATCTGTTTTAATGCAGTGCACACATTGATTTCTGAAGGTATTTTTCTTTATATGGTACATTAGGCACCGAATGTTGCTGTAAACAACTTCTGTAAATTACTTCTACTCTACTCTTTCACTACGAAATCAAACCTTTTAATTTTATCCCTTTTTGTCATTTTTATTTTCCAGGATTTGAAGAAACCAGCAGGGGGCGACAGGAAGTCTCTCCCTCTCCATGGCACGTCATCATTTCGCCGCAGACACAAAGACCGTGTATTCGAAGAAGAAGGATCACTCAGTAGTTAAAAAAAACTGTCTCACTGTTACCATAGCGACCGATCTGGTACAAACCTGAACCAGTCTATGACCTGAACTCCAAAAATCTACTCGTCACTAAAACCAGTGGGAGACAGAGAGGAGGGAGAGAAAGTGAAGAGGTCTCACTCTGCTTTTATTTCCATTGAAAAAAAACTCCAGTCCAGAAAAAGGGAGATTTCAAAATCAAAGCTCTAGAGACTTTTAGATTAGATTAATATTTAAAGATCTTATTTCCTGTATTCTGGTGACTTTTAACATGTATGATAACAATGAAAATGTAGTACAAAAACTGCATCTGCATCTTTTTTTTTCTTCAAACTCTCTGTTTCTTTTTCGTGGTATTTCCTATTCATTTTTTTATTTTTATTTATTAAGGGCAAGTTCCTGCATCCCTGAAGTTTACATTAAATTAGAAAGTAAGGAGTCAAACATTAAGGGGAGTTTGAGGAGGTTTTGATGGGGTCTCCATTAATAACTCCCTTCATTTTAAGAGGATTTTGCATGAATTAAGGGGTGAATTACTGTAATGTAAATGTCAGGTTATGTTAAGGGATTACTGGTTTGTGGAGACGGGGCCAAGAGAGTCTTCGTGTTTATTTCTAGCAAATGCAGTAAACGAGGAAAGTTTGAAATTTGATCAAAATATGAGAGTAACCTGTGAGAAATGAGGGCAGAGAACACGAAGTGAGTCTGAAGCGTCGGTGCTGATGGGAAAGTTAACGAGTGAACATCTTCAGTTGAAAACATCAGTTTCTTTGATCCGGTTTCCACACAAACCCAAAGACTGCTCACTGCTGACTCTGCTCATGCTTAATCCCACTGCCTACGACATGTGTTGTTGACAGCAAAACAATCCCATAACCCCACCATTGTTTTCAATCTAGTTTATGATTTTTATCGTAATTCAAGGATTTCTACTTTTTTCAGTTATTCTGTGTATAGTTGTGTGCTTATATTGTGTTTTCTGTACGAACAG